>NW_027666092.1:0-91000 GCF_963924005.1 Protomyctophum bolini
GGGTAGCAAAGTTAAAAGGGAAAAGAGTAGGAGTCCAGATGCCCAAAGGGCTCATTACCTCTACCTATATGAACACAGTATATACATTATACAATAGATATGACGTTATTATTACAGATATCAATTAGCCAACATAGTTGGCACACATGTTTATATGATTACAAATGACATGATTACATTACAAATGATGAATTTGCCAACATAGCTGATTACTTGATTGCATGTATTGTAAAAGTCCCTCCAGCTTTCGCCACGAGAGGACAATTCCTGTCAGTGAGACAGGGAGTTTCATGTAGCCTAGCGGTGTGGTCATGTTAGCTCTATATTCAGACTGATATAGGAAGTTAGAGAACACCTAACTTGACCCTGTTTCGGTTAGTAATGTTTCGGTTAGTAATGCCACTTCAGTGATGCTTGCGGAACTCGACTTCGTCTCGTTCCCCTACCGCATCACTGTCGTGGCAATAATCACGTTAAACAACAACCTCTCGTGTAATATTGCTTAACTATAGCACGCCGTTTTTCATTTTTGAGGATTTGAAAAAATTTAAAAAATGAAAGAAAACGATGGGCCCATCGTTTTTTTTTTCATTTTTGAAGATTTGAAAAAAATGACGAAATGACAAAAACGATGGGTTATAGCCCATGTTTTTTGAAATTTTGAAAAAAAAAGTTAGCCTCGTTTCTCATCATTTTGGACCGTGGGCTATAGCCCATATCGTACGGCATACTATAGCGCGCCGTTTTTCATCATTTTTGAAGATTTGAAAAAAATTACGAAATGACAAAAACGATGGGTTATAGCCCATGTTTTTTGAAATTCTGAAAAAAAAAGTTAGCCTCGTTTCTCATCATTTTGGACCGTGGGCTATAGCCCATATCGTACGGCATACTATAGCGCGCAGTTTTTCATCATTTTTGAAGATTTGAAAAAAATGACGAAATGACAAAAACGATGGGTTATAGCCCATGTTTTTTGAAATTTTGAAAAAAAAAGTTAGCCTCGTTTCTCATCATTTTGGACCGTGGGCTATAGCCCATATGGTACGGAATACTATAGCGCGCCGTTTTTCATCATTTTTGAGGATTTGAAAAAAATGACAAAATGACAAAAACGATGGGTTATAGCCCATGTTTTTTGAAATTTTGAAAAAAAAAGTTAGCCTCGTTTCTCATCATTTTGGACCGTGGGCTATAGCCCATATCGTACGGCATACTATAGCGCGCCGTTTTTCATCATTTTTGAAGATTTGAAAAAAATTACGAAATGACAAAAACGATGGGTTATAGCCCATGTTTTTTGAAATTCTGAAAAAAAAAGTTAGCCTCGTTTCTCATCATTTTGGACCGTGGGCTATAGCCCATATCGTACGGCATACTATAGCGCGCAGTTTTTCATCATTTTTGAAGATTTGAAAAAAATGACGAAATGACAAAAACGATGGGTTATAGCCCATGTTTTTTGAAATTTTGAAAAAAAAAGTTAGCCTCGTTTCTCATCATTTTGGACCGTGGGCTATAGCCCATATGGTACGGAATACTATAGCGCGCCGTTTTTCATCATTTTTGAGGATTTGAAAAAAATGACAAAATGACAAAAACGATGGGTTATAGCCCATGTTTTTTGAAATTTTGGAAAAAAAAGTTAGCCTCGTTTCTCATCATTTTGGACCGTGGGCTATAGCCCATATCGTACGGCATACTATAGCGCGCCGTATTTCATCATTTTTGAAGATTTGAAAAAAATGACGAAATGACAAAAACGATGGGTTATAGCCCATGTTTTTTGAAATTTTGAAAAAAAAAGTTAGCCTCGTTTCTCATCATTTTGGACCGTGGGCTATAGCCCATATCGTACGGCATACTATAGCGCGCCGTTTTTCATCATTTTTGAAGATTTGAAAAAAATTACGAAATGACAAAAACGATGGGTTATAGCCCATGTTTTTTAAAAATTTGAAAAAAAAAGTTAGCCTCGTTTCTCATCATTTTGGACCGTGGGCTATAGCCCATATCGTACGGCATACTATAGCGTGCCGTTTTTCATCATTTTTGAAGATTTGAAAAAAATGACGAAATGACAAAAACGATGGGTTATAGCCCATGTTTTTTGAAATTTTGAAAAAAAAAGTTAGCCTCGTTTCTCATCATTTTGGACCGTGGGCTATAGCCCATATAGTACGGCATACTATAGCGCGCCGTTTTTCATCATTTTTGAAGATTTGAAAAAAATGACGAAATGACAAAAACGATGGGTTATAGCCCATGTTTTTTGAAATTTTGAAAAAAAAAGTTAGCCTCGTTTCTCATCATTTTGGACCGTGGGCTATAGCCCATATCGTACGGCATACTATAGCGCGCCGTTTTTCATCATTTTTGAAGATTTGAAAAAAATGACGAAATGACAAAAACGATGGGTTATAGCCCATGTTTTTTGAAATTTTGAAAAAAAAAGTTAGCCTCGTTTCTCATCATTTTGGACCGTGGGCTATAGCCCATATCGTACGGCATACTATAGCGCGCCGTTTTTCATCATTTTTGAGGATTTGAAAAAAATGACGAAATGACAAAAACGATGGGTTATAGCCCATGTTTTTTGAAATTTTGAAAAATAAAGTTAGCCTCGTTTCTCATCATTTTGGACCGTGGGCTATAGCCCATATCGTACGGCATACTATAGCGCGCCGTTTTTCATCATTTTTGAGGATTTGAAAAAAATGACGAAATGACAAAAACGATGGGTTATAGCCCATGTTTTTTAAAAATTTGAAAAAAAAAGTTAGCCTCGTTTCTCATCATTTTGGACCGTGGGCTATAGCCCATATCGTACGGCATACTATAGCGTGCCGTTTTTCATCATTTTTGAAGATTTGAAAAAAATGACGAAATGACAAAAACGATGGGTTATAGCCCATGTTTTTTGAAATTTTGAAAAAAAAAGTTAGCCTCGTTTCTCATCATTTTGGACCGTGGGCTATA
The DNA here is from genome assembly GCF_963924005.1 of Protomyctophum bolini. NCBI lineage: Eukaryota > Metazoa > Chordata > Actinopteri > Myctophiformes > Myctophidae > Protomyctophum > Protomyctophum bolini. The sequence goes on from NW_027666092.1 coordinate 2,980, forward strand.
GCCCATATAGTACGGCATACTATAGCGCGCCGTTTTTCATCATTTTTGAAGATTTGAAAAAAATGACGAAATGACAAAAACGATGGGTTATAGCCCATGTTTTTTGAAATTTTGAAAAAAAAAGTTAGCCTCGTTTCTCATCATTTTGGACCGTGGGCTATAGCCCATATCGTACGGCATACTATAGCGCGCCGTTTTTCATCATTTTTGAAGATTTGAAAAAAATGACGAAATGACAAAAACGATGGGTTATAGCCCATGTTTTTTGAAATTTTGAAAAAAAAAGTTAGCCTCGTTTCTCATCATTTTGGACCGTGGGCTATAGCCCATATCGTACGGCATACTATAGCGCGCCGTTTTTCATCATTTTTGAGGATTTGAAAAAAATGACGAAATGACAAAAACGATGGGTTATAGCCCATGTTTTTTGAAATTTTGAAAAATAAAGTTAGCCTCGTTTCTCATCATTTTGGACCGTGGGCTATAGCCCATATCGTACGGCATACTATAGCGCGCCGTTTTTCATCATTTTTGAGGATTTGAAAAAAATGACGAAATGACAAAAACGATGGGTTATAGCCCATGTTTTTTGAAATTTTGAAAAAAAAAGTTAGCCTCGTTTCTCATCATTTTGGACCGTGGGCTATAGCCAATATCGTACGGCATACTATAGCGCGCCGTTTTTCATCATTTTTGAAGATTTGAAAAAAATGACGAAATGACAAAAACTATGGGTTATAGCCCATGTTTTTTGAAATTTTGGAAAAAAAAGTTAGCCTCGTTTCTCATCATTTTGGACCGTGGGCTATAGCCCATATCGTACGGCATACTATAGCGCGCCGTTTTTCATCATTTTTGAGGATTTGAAAAAAATGACGAAATGACAAAAACGATGGGTTATAGCCCATGTTTTTTGAAATTTTGAAAAAAAAAGTTAGCCTCGTTTCTCATCATTTTGGACCGTGGGCTATAGCCCATATCGTACGGCATACTATAGCGCGCCGTTTTTCATCATTTTTGAGGATTTGAAAAAAATGACGAAATGACAAAAACGATGGGTTATAGCCCATGTTTTTTGAAATTTTGAAAAAAAAAGTTAGCCTCGTTTCTCATCATTTTGGACCGTGGGCTATAGCCAATATCGTACGGCATACTATAGCGCGCCGTTTTTCATCATTTTTGAAGATTTGAAAAAAATGACGAAATGACAAAAACTATGGGTTATAGCCCATGTTTTTTGAAATTTTGGAAAAAAAAGTTAGCCTCGTTTCTCATCATTTTGGACCGTGGGCTATAGCCCATATCGTACGGCATACTATAGCGCGCCGTTTTTCATCATTTTTGAGGATTTAAAAAAAATGACGAAATGACAAAAACGATGGGTTATAGCCCATGTTTTTTGAAATTTTGAAAAACAAAGTTAGCCTCGTTTCTCATCATTTTGGACCGTGGGCTATAGCCCATATCGTACGGCATACTATAGCGCGCCGTTTTTCATCATTTTTGAAGATTTGAAAAAAATGACGAAATGACAAAAACGATGGGTTATAGCCCATGTTTTTTGAAATTTTGAAAAAAAAAGTTAGCCTCGTTTCTCATCATTTTGGACCGTGGGCTATAGCCCATATCGTACGGCATACTATAGCGCGCCGTTTTTCATCATTTTTGAAGATTTGAAAAAAATGACGAAATGACAAAAACGATGGGTTATAGCCCATGTTTTTTGAAATTTTGAAAAAAAAAGTTAGCCTCGTTTCTCATCATTTTGGACCGTGGGCTATAGCCCATATCGTACGGCATACTATAGCGCGCCGTTTTTCATCATTTTTGAGGATTTGAAAAAAATGACGAAATGACAAAAACGATGGGTTATAGCCCATGTTTTTTGAAATTTTGAAAAATAAAGTTAGCCTCGTTTCTCATCATTTTGGACCGTGGGCTATAGCCCATATCGTACGGCATACTATAGCGCGCCGTTTTTCATCATTTTTGAGGATTTGAAAAAAATGACGAAATGACAAAAACGATGGGTTATAGCCCATGTTTTTTGAAATTTTGAAAAAAAAAGTTAGCCTCGTTTCTCATCATTTTGGACCGTGGGCTATAGCCAATATCGTACGGCATACTATAGCGCGCCGTTTTTCATCATTTTTGAAGATTTGAAAAAAATGACGAAATGACAAAAACTATGGGTTATAGCCCATGTTTTTTGAAATTTTGGAAAAAAAAGTTAGCCTCGTTTCTCATCATTTTGGACCGTGGGCTATAGCCCATATCGTACGGCATACTATAGCGCGCCGTTTTTCATCATTTTTGAGGATTTGAAAAAAATGACGAAATGACAAAAACGATGGGTTATAGCCCATGTTTTTTGAAATTTTGAAAAAAAAAGTTAGCCTCGTTTCTCATCATTTTGGACCGTGGGCTATAGCCCATATCGTACGGCATACTATAGCGCGCCGTTTTTCATCATTTTTGAAGATTTGAAAAAAATGACGAAATGACAAAAACTATGGGTTATAGCCCATGTTTTTTGAAATTTTGGAAAAAAAAGTTAGCCTCGTTTCTCATCATTTTGGACCGTGGGCTATAGCCCATATCGTACGGCATACTATAGCGCGCCGTATTTCATCATTTTTGAAGATTTGAAAAAAATGACGAAATGACAAAAACGATGGGTTATAGCCCATGTTTTTTGAAATTTTGAAAAAAAAAGTTAGCCTCGTTTCTCATCATTTTGGACCGTGGGCTATAGCCCATATCGTACGGCATACTATAGCGCGCCGTTTTTCATCATTTTTGAAGATTTGAAAAAAATGACGAAATGACAAAAACGATGGGTTATAGCCCATGTTTTTTGAAATTTTGAAAAAAAAAGTTAGCCTCGTTTCTCATCATTTTGGACCGTGGGCTATAGCCCATATCGTACGGCATACTATAGCGCGCCGTTTTTCATCATTTTTGAGGATTTGAAAAAAATGACGAAATGACAAAAACGATGGGTTATAGCCCATGTTTTTTGAAATTTTGAAAAATAAAGTTAGCCTCGTTTCTCATCATTTTGGACCGTGGGCTATAGCCCATATCGTACGGCATACTATAGCGCGCCGTTTTTCATCATTTTTGAGGATTTGAAAAAAATGACGAAATGACAAAAACGATGGGTTATAGCCCATGTTTTTTGAAATTTTGAAAAAAAAAGTTAGCCTCGTTTCTCATCATTTTGGACCGTGGGCTATAGCCAATATCGTACGGCATACTATAGCGCGCCGTTTTTCATCATTTTTGAAGATTTGAAAAAAATGACGAAATGACAAAAACTATGGGTTATAGCCCATGTTTTTTGAAATTTTGGAAAAAAAAGTTAGCCTCGTTTCTCATCATTTTGGACCGTGGGCTATAGCCCATATCGTACGGCATACTATAGCGCGCCGTTTTTCATCATTTTTGAGGATTTGAAAAAAATGACGAAATGACAAAAACGATGGGTTATAGCCCATGTTTTTTGAAATTTTGAAAAAAAAAGTTAGCCTCGTTTCTCATCATTTTGGACCGTGGGCTATAGCCCATATCGTACGGCATACTATAGCGCGCCGTTTTTCATCATTTTTGAAGATTTGAAAAAAATGACGAAATGACAAAAACTATGGGTTATAGCCCATGTTTTTTGAAATTTTGGAAAAAAAAGTTAGCCTCGTTTCTCATCATTTTGGACCGTGGGCTATAGCCCATATCGTACGGCATACTATAGCGCGCCGTATTTCATCATTTTTGAAGATTTGAAAAAAATGACGAAATGACAAAAACGATGGGTTATAGCCCATGTTTTTTGAAATTTTGAAAAAAAAAGTTAGCCTCGTTTCTCATCATTTTGGACCGTGGGCTATAGCCCATATCGTACGGCATACTATAGCGCGCCGTTTTTCATCATTTTTGAAGATTTGAAAAAAATTACGAAATGACAAAAACGATGGGTTATAGCCCATGTTTTTTAAAAATTTGAAAAAAAAAGTTAGCCTCGTTTCTCATCATTTTGGACCGTGGGCTATAGCCCATATCGTACGGCATACTATAGCGCGCCGTTTTTCATCATTTTTGAAGATTTGAAAAAAATGACGAAATGACAAAAACGATGGTTTATAGCCCATGTTTTTTGAAATTTAAAAAAAAAAAGTTAGCCTCGTTTCTCATCATTTTGGACCGTGGGCTATAGCCCATATAGTACGGCATACTATAGCGCGCCGTTTTTCATCATTTTTGAAGATTTGAAAAAAATGACGAAATGACAAAAACGATGGGTTATAGCCCATGTTTTTTGAAATTTTGAAAAAAAAAGTTAGCCTCGTTTCTCATCATTTTGGACCGTGGGCTATAGCCCATATCGTACGGCATACTATAGCGCGCCGTTTTTCATCATTTTTGAAGATTTGAAAAAAATGACGAAATGACAAAAACGATGGGTTATAGCCCATGTTTTTTGAAATTTTGAAAAAAAAAGTTAGCCTCGTTTCTCATCATTTTGGACCGTGGGCTATAGCCCATATCGTACGGCATACTATAGCGCGCCGTTTTTCATCATTTTTGAGGATTTGAAAAAAATGACGAAATGACAAAAACGATGGGTTATAGCCCATGTTTTTTGAAATTTTGAAAAATAAAGTTAGCCTCGTTTCTCATCATTTTGGACCGTGGGCTATAGCCCATATCGTACGGCATACTATAGCGCGCCGTTTTTCATCATTTTTGAAGATTTGAAAAAAATGACGAAATGACAAAAACGATGGGTTATAGCCCATGTTTTTTGAAATTTTGAAAAAAAAAGTTAGCCTCGTTTCTCATCATTTTGGACTGTGGGCTATAGCCCATATAGTACGGCATACTATAGCGCGCCGTTTTTCATCATTTTTGAAGATTTGAAAAAAATGACGAAATGACAAAAACGATGGGTTATAGCCCATGTTTTTTGAAATTTTGGAAAAAAAAGTTAGCCTCGTTTCTCATCATTTTGGACCGTGGGCTATAGCCCATATCGTACGGCATACTATAGCGCGCCGTATTTCATCATTTTTGAAGATTTGAAAAAAATGACGAAATGACAAAAACGATGGGTTATAGCCCATGTTTTTTGAAATTTTGAAAAAAAAAGTTAGCCTCGTTTCTCATCATTTTGGACCATGGGCTATAGCCCATATCGTACGGCATACTATAGCGCGCCGCTTTTTCATCATTTTTGAAGATTTGAAAAAAATGACAAAATGACAAAAACGAAAGGTTATAGCCCATGTTTTTTGAAATTTTGAAAAAAAAATTTAGCCTCGTTTCTCATCATTTTGGACCATGGGCTATAGCCCATATCGTACGGCATACTATAGCGCGCCGTTTTTCATCATTTTTGAAGATTTGAAAAAAATGACGAAATGACAAAAACGATGGGTTATAGCCCATGTTTTTTGAAATTTTGAAAAAAAAAGTTAGCCTCGTTTCTCATCATTTTGGACCATGGGCTATAGCGCATATCGTACGGCATACTATAGCGCGCCGTATTTCATCATTTTTGAAGATTTGAAAAAAATGACGAAATGACAAAAACGATGGGTTATAGCCCATGTTTTTTGAAATTTTGAAAAAAAAAGTTAGCCTCGTTTCTCATCATTTTGGACCATGGGCTATAGCCCATATCGTACGGCATACTATAGCGCGCCGCTTTTTCATCATTTTTGAAGATTTGAAAAAAATGACAAAATGACAAAAACGAAAGGTTATAGCCCATGTTTTTTGAAATTTTGAAAAAAAAATTTAGCCTCGTTTCTCATCATTTTGGACCATGGGCTATAGCCCATATCGTACGGCATACTATAGCGCGCCGTTTTTCATCATTTTTGAAGATTTGAAAAAAATGACGAAATGACAAAAACGATGGGTTATAGCCCATGTTTTTTGAAATTTTGAAAAAAAAAGTTAGCCTCGTTTCTCATCATTTTGGACCATGGGCTATAGCGCATATCGTACGGCATACTATAGCGCGCCGTTTTTCATCATTTTTGAAGATTTGAAAAAAATGACGAAATGACAAAAACGATGGGTTATAGCCCATGTTTTTTGAATTTTTGAAAAAAAAAGTTAGCCTCGTTTCTCATCATTTTGGACCATGGGCTATAGCCCATATCGTACGGCATACTATAGCGCGCCGTTTTTCATCATTTTTGAAGATTTGAAAAAAATGACGAAATGACAAAAACGATGGGTTATAGCCCATGTTTTTTGAAATTTTGAAAAAAAAAGTTAGCCTCGTTTCTCATCATTTTGGACCATGGGCTATAGCGCATATCGTACGGCATACTATAGCGCGCCGTTTTTCATCATTTTTGAAGATTTGAAAAAAATGACGAAATGACAAAAACGATGGGTTATAGCCCATGTTTTTTGAATTTTTGAAAAAAAAAGTTAGCCTCGTTTCTCATCATTTTGGACCATGGGCTATAGCCCATATCGTACGGCATACTATAGCGCGCCGTTTTTCATCATTTTTGAAGATTTGAAAAAAATGACAAAATGACAAAAACGAAAGGTTATAGCCCATGTTTTTTGAAATTTTGAAAAAAAAAGTTAGCCTCGTTTCTCATCATTTTGGACCATGGGCTATAGCCCATATCGTACGGCATACTATAGCGCGCCGTTTTTCATCATTTTTGAAGATTTGAAAAAAATGACGAAATGACAAAAACGAAAGGTTATAGCCCATGTTTTTTGAAATTTTGAAAAAAAAAGTTAGCCTCGTTTTTCATCATTTTGGACCATGGGCTATAGCCCATATCGTACGGCATACTATAGCGCGCCGTTTTTCATCATTTTTAAAGATTTGAAAAAAATTACGAAATGACAAAAACGATGGGTTATAGCCCATGTTTTTTGAAAATTTGAAAAAAAAAGTTAGCCTCGTTTCTCATCATTTTGGACCATGGGCTATAGCCCATATCGTACGGCATACTATAGCGCGCCGTTTTTCATCATTTTTGAAGATTTGAAAAAAATGACGAAATGACAAAAACGAAAGGTTATAGCCCATGTTTTTTGAAATTTTGAAAAAAAAAGTTAGCCTCGTTTCTCATCATTTTGGACCATGGGCTATAGCCCATATCGTACGGCATACTATAGCGCGCCGTTTTTCATCATTTTTGAAGATTTGAAAAAAATTACAAAATGACAAAAACGAAAGGTTATAGCCCATGTTTTTTGAAATTTTGAAAAAAAAAGTTAGCCTCGTTTCTCATCATTTTGGACCATGGGCTATAGCCCATATCGTACGGCATTCTATAGCGCGCCGTTTTTCATCATTTTTAAAGATTTGAAAAAAATTACGAAATGACAAAAACGAAAGTTTATAGCCCATGTTTTTTGAAATTTTGAAAAAAAAAGTTACCCTCGTTTCTCATCATTTTGGACCATGGGCTATAGCCCATATCGTACGGCATACTATAGCGCGCCGTTTTTCATCATTTTTGAAGATTTGAAAAAAATGACGAAATGACAAAAACGAAAGGTTATAGCCCATGTTTTTTGAAATTTTGAAAAAAAAAGTTAGCCTCGTTTCTCATCATTTTGGACCATGGGCTATAGCCCATATCGTACGGCATACTATAGCGCGCCGTTTTTCATCATTTTTGAAGATTTGAAAAAAATGACGAAATGACAAAAACGAAAGGTTATAGCCCATGTTTTTTGAAATTTTGAAAAAAAAAGTTAGCCTCGTTTCTCATCATTTTGGACCATGGGCTATAGCCCATATCGTACGGCATACTATAGCGCGCCGTTTTTCATCATTTTTGAAGATTTGAAAAAAATTACGAAATGACAAAAACGAAAGGTTATAGCCCATGTTTTTTGAAATTTTGAAAAAAAAAGTTTGCCTCGTTTCTCATCATTTTGGACCATGGGCTATAGCCCATATCGTACGGCATACTATAGCGCGCCGTTTTTCATCATTTTTGAAGATTTGAATTTTTTTTTACAAAATGACAAAAACGAAAGGTTATAGCCCATGTTTTTTGAAATTTTGAAAAAAAAAGTTAGCCTCGTTTCTCATCATTTTGGACCATGGGCTATAGCCCATATCGTACGGCATTCTATAGAGCGCCGTTTTTCATCATTTTTAAAGATTTGAAAAAAATGACGAAATGACAAAAACGAAAGGTTATAGCCCATGTTTTTTGAAATTTTGAAAAAAAAAGTTAGCCTCGTTTCTCATCATTTTGGACCATGGGCTATAGCCCATATCGTACGGCATACTATAGCGCGCCGTTTTTCATCATTTTTGAAGATTTGAAAAAAATGACGAAATGACAAAAACGAAAGGTTATAGCCCATGTTTTTTGAAACTTTGAAAAAAAAAGTTAGCCTCGTTTCTCATCATTTTGGACCATGGGCTATAGCCCATATCGTACGGCATACTATAGCGCGCCGTTTTTCATCATTTTTGAAGATTTGAAAAAAATGACGAAATGACAAAAACGATGGGTTATAGCCCATGTTTTTTGAAATTTTGAAAAAAAAAGTTAGCCTCGTTTCTCATCATTTTGGACCATGGGCTATAGCCCATATCGTACGGCATACTATAGCGCGCCGTTTTTCATCATTTTTGAAGATTTGAAAAAAATGACGAAATGACAAAAACGAAAGGTTATAGCCCATGTTTTTTGAAATTTTGAAAAAAAAGGTTAGCCTCGTTTCTCATCATTTTGGACCATGGGCTATAGCCCATATCGTACGGCATTCTATAGCGCGCCGTTTTCCATCATTTTTAAAGATTTGAAAAAAATGACGAAATGACAAAAACGAAAGGTTATAGCCCATGTTTTTTGAAATTTTGAAAAAAAAAGTTAGCCTCGTTTCTCATCATTTTGGACCATGGGCTATAGCCCATATCGTACGGCATACTATAGCGCGCCGTTTTTCATCATTTTTGAAGATTTGAAAAAAATGACGAAATGACAAAAACGAAAGGTTATAGCCCATGTTTTTTGAAATTTTGAAAAAAAAAGTTAGCCTCGTTTCTCATCATTTTGGACCATGGGCTATAGCCCATATCGTACGGCATACTATAGCGCGCCGTTTTTCATCATTTTTGAAGATTTAAAAAAAATGACGAAATGACAAAAACGATGGGTTATAGCCCATGTTTTTTGAAATTTTGAAAAAAAAAGTTAGCCTCGTTTCTCATCATTTTGGACCATGGGCTATAGCCCATATCGTACGGCATACTATAGCGCGCCGTTTTTCATCATTTTTGAAGATTTGAAAAAAATGACGAAATGACAAAAACGAAAGGTTATAGCCCATGTTTTTTGAAATTTTGAAAAAAAAAGTTAGCCTCGTTTCTCATCATTTTGGACCATGGGCTATAGCCCATATCGTACGGCATACTATAGCGCGCCGTTTTTCATCATTTTTGAAGATTTGAAAAAAATGACGAAATGACAAAAACGAAAGGTTATAGCCCATGTTTTTTGAAATTTTGAAAAAAAAAGTTAGCCTTGTTTCTCATCATTTTGGACCATGGGCTATAGCCCATATCGTACGGCATACTCTAGCGCGCCGTTTTTCATCATTTTTGAAGATTTGAAAAAAATGACGAAATGACAAAAACGAAAGGTTATAGCCCATGTTTTTTGAAATTTTGAAAAAAAAAGTTAGCCTCGTTTCTCATCATTTTGGACCATGGGCTATAGCCCATATCGTACGGCATACTATAGCGCGCCGTTTTTCATCATTTTTGAAGATTTGAAAAAAATGACGAAATGACAAAAACGATGGGTTATAGCCCATGTTTTTTGAAATTTTGAAAAAAAAAGTTAGCCTCGTTTCTCATCATTTTGGACCATGGGCTATAGCCCATATCGTACGGCATTCTATAGAGCGCCGTTTTTCATCATTTTTAAAGATTTGAAAAAAATGACGAAATGACAAAAACGAAAGGTTATAGCCCATGTTTTTTGAAATTTTGAAAAAAAAAGTTAGCCTCGTTTCTCATCATTTTGGACCATGGGCTATAGCCCATATCGTACGGCATACTATAGCGCGCCGTTTTTCATCATTTTTGAAGATTTGAAAAAAATGACGAAATGACAAAAACGAAAGGTTATAGCCCATGTTTTTTGAAATTTTGAAAAAAAAAGTTAGCCTCGTTTCTCATCATTTTGGACCATGGGCTATAGCCCATATCGTACGGCATACTATAGCGCGCCGTTTTTCATCATTTTTGAAGATTTGAAAAAAATGACGAAATGACAAAAACGATGGGTTATAGCCCATGTTTTTTGAAATTTTGAAAAAAAAAGTTAGCCTCGTTTCTCATCATTTTGGACCATGGGCTATAGCCCATATCGTACGGCATTCTATAGCGCGCCGTTTTCCATCATTTTTAAAGATTTGAAAAAAATTACGAAATGACAAAAACGAAAGGTTATAGCCCATGTTTTTTGAAATTTTGAAAAAAAAAGTTACCCTCGTTTCTCATCATTTTGGACCATGGGCTATAGCCCATATCATACGGCATACTATAGCGCGCCGTTTTTCATCATTTTTGAAGATTTGAAAAAAATGACGAAATGACAAAAACGAAAGGTTATAGCCCATGTTTTTTGAAATTTTGAAAAAAAAAGTTAGCCTCGTTTCTCATCATTTTGGACCATGGGCTATAGCCCATATCGTACGGCATACTATAGCGCGCCGTTTTTCATCATTTTTGAAGATTTGAAAAAAATGACGAAATGACAAAAACGATGGGTTATAGCCCATGTTTTTTGAAATTTTGAAAAAAAAAGTTAGCCTCGTTTCTCATCATTTTGGACCATGGGCTATAGCCCATATCGTACGGCATACTATAGCGCGCCGTTTTTCATCATTTTTGAAGATTTGAAAAAAATGACGAAATGACAAAAACGAAAGGTTATAGCCCATGTTTTTTGAAATTTTGAAAAAAAAGGTTAGCCTCGTTTCTCATCATTTTGGACCATGGGCTATAGCCCATATCGTACGGCATACTATAGCGCGCCGTTTTTCATCATTTTTGAAGATTTGAAAAAAATGACGAAATGACAAAAACGAAAGGTTATAGCCCATGTTTTTTGAAATTTTGAAAAAAAAAGTTAGCCTTGTTTCTCATCATTTTGGACCATGGGCTATAGCCCATATCGTACGGCATACTCTAGCGCGCCGTTTTTCATCATTTTTGAAGATTTGAAAAAAATGACGAAATGACAAAAACGAAAGGTTATAGCCCATGTTTTTTGAAATTTTGAAAAAAAAAGTTAGCCTCGTTTCTCATCATTTTGGACCATGGGCTATAGCCCATATCGTACGGCATACTATAGCGCGCCGTTTTTCATCATTTTTGAAGATTTGAAAAAAATGACGAAATGACAAAAACGATGGGTTATAGCCCATGTTTTTTGAAATTTTGAAAAAAAAAGTTAGCCTCGTTTCTCATCATTTTGGACCATGGGCTATAGCCCATATCGTACGGCATACTATAGCGCGCCGTTTTTCATCATTTTTGAAGATTTGAAAAAAATGACAAAATGACAAAAACGAAAGGTTATAGCCCATGTTTTTTGAAATTTTGAAAAAAAAAGTTAGCCTCGTTTCTCATCATTTTGGACCATGGGCTATAGCCCATATCGTACGGCATACTATAGCGCGCCGTTTTTCATCATTTTTGAAGATTTGAAAAAAATGACGAAATGACAAAAACGAAAGGTTATAGCCCATGTTTTTTGAAATTTTGAAAAAAAAAAGTTAGCCTCGTTTCTCATCATTTTGGACCATGGGCTATAGCCCATATCGTACGGCATACTCTAGCGCGCCGTTTTTCATCATTTTTGAAGATTTGAAAAAAATGACGAAATGACAAAAACGAAAGGTTATAGCCCATGTTTTTTGAAATTTTGAAAAAAAAAGTTAGCCTCGTTTCTCATCATTTTGGACCATGGGCTATAGCCCATATCGTACGGCATACTATAGCGCGCCGTTTTTCATCATTTTTGAAGATTTGAAAAAAATGACGAAATGACAAAAACGATGGGTTATAGCCCATGTTTTTTGAAATTTTGAAAAAAAAAGTTAGCCTCGTTTCTCATCATTTTGGACCATGGGCTATAGCCCATATCGTACGGCATACTATAGCGCGCCGTTTTTCATCATTTTTGAAGATTTGAAAAAAATGACAAAATGACAAAAACGAAAGGTTATAGCCCATGTTTTTTGAAATTTTGAAAAAAAAAGTTAGCCTCGTTTCTCATCATTTTGGACCATGGGCTATAGCCCATATCGTACGGCATACTATAGCGCGCCGTTTTTCATCATTTTTGAAGATTTGAAAAAAATGACGAAATGACAAAAACGAAAGGTTATAGCCCATGTTTTTTGAAATTTTGAAAAAAAAAAGTTAGCCTCGTTTCTCATCATTTTGGACCATGGGCTATAGCCCATATCGTACGGCATACTATAGCGTGCCGTTTTTCATCATTTTTGAAGATTTGAAAAAAATGACAAAATGACAAAAACGAAAGGTTATAGCCCATGTTTTTTGAAATTTTGAAAAAAAAAGTTAGCCTCGTTTCTCATCATTTTGGACCATGGGCTATAGCCCATATCGTACGGCATACTATAGCGCGCCGTTTTTCATCATTTTTGAAGATTTGAAAAAAATGACGAAATGACAAAAACGAAAGGTTATAGCCCATGTTTTTTGAAATTTTGAAAAAAAAAGTTAGCCTCGTTTCTCATCATTTTGGACCATGGGCTATAGCCCATATCGTACGGCATTCTATAGCGCGCCGTTTTTCATCATTTTTGAAGATTTGAAAAAAATGACAAAATGACAAAAACGAAAGGTTAAAGCCCATGTTTTTTGAAATTTTGAAAAAAAAAGTTAGCCTCGTTTCTCATCATTTTGGACCATGGGCTATAGCCCATATCGTACGGCATTCTATAGCGCGCCGTTTTCCATCATTTTTAAAGATTTGAAAAAAATTACGAAATGACAAAAACGAAAGGTTATAGCCCATGTTTTTTGAAATTTTGAAAAAAAAAGTTAGCCTCGTTTCTCATCATTTTGGACCGTGGGCTATAGCCCATATCGTACGGCATACTATAGCGCGCCGTTTTTCATCATTTTTGAAGATTTGAAAAAAATGACGAAATGACAAAAACGATGGGTTATAGCCCATGTTTTTTGAAATTTTGAAAAAAAAAGTTAGCCTCGTTTCTCATCATTTTGGACTGTGGGCTATAGCCCATATAGTACGGCATACTATAGCGCGCCGTTTTTCATCATTTTTGAAGATTTGAAAAAAATGACGAAATGACAAAAACGATGGGTTATAGCCCATGTTTTTTGAAATTTTGGAAAAAAAAGTTAGCCTCGTTTCTCATCATTTTGGACCGTGGGCTATAGCCCATATCGTACGGCATACTATAGCGCGCCGTATTTCATCATTTTTGAAGATTTGAAAAAAATGACGAAATGACAAAAACGATGGGTTATAGCCCATGTTTTTTGAAATTTTGAAAAAAAAAGTTAGCCTCGTTTCTCATCATTTTGGACCATGGGCTATAGCCCATATCGTACGGCATACTATAGCGCGCCGTTTTTCATCATTTTTGAAGATTTGAAAAAAATGACAAAATGACAAAAACGAAAGGTTATAGCCCATGTTTTTTAAAATTTTGAAAAAAAAAGTTAGCCTCGTTTCTCATCATTTTGGACCATGGGCTATAGCCCATATCGTACGGCATACTATAGCGCGCCGTTTTTCATCATTTTTGAAGATTTGAAAAAAATGACGAAATGACAAAAACGAAAGGTTATAGCCCATGTTTTTTGAAATTTAAAAAAAAAAAGTTAGCCTCGTTTCTCATCATTTTGGACCATGGGCTATAGCCCATATCGTACGGCATACTATAGCGCGCCGTTTTTCATCATTTTTGAAGATTTGAAAAAAATGACGAAATGACAAAAACGAAAGGTTATAGCCCATGTTTTTTGAAATTTTGAAAAAAAAAGTTAGCCTCGTTTCTCATCATTTTGGACCATGGGCTATAGCCCATATCGTACGGCATACTATAGCGCGCCGTTTTTCATCATTTTTGAAGATTTGAAAAAAATGACGAAATGACAAAAACGATGGGTTATAGCCCATGTTTTTTGAAATTTTGAAAAAAAAAGTTAGCCTCGTTTCTCATCATTTTGGACCATGGGCTATAGCGCATATCGTACGGCATACTATAGCGCGCCGTTTTTCATCATTTTTGAAGATTTGAAAAAAATGACGAAATGACAAAAACGATGGGTTATAGCCCATGTTTTTTGAATTTTTGAAAAAAAAAGTTAGCCTCGTTTCTCATCATTTTGGACCATGGGCTATAGCCCATATCGTACGGCATACTATAGCGCGCCGTTTTTCATCATTTTTGAAGATTTGAAAAAAATGACAAAATGACAAAAACGAAAGGTTATAGCCCATGTTTTTTGAAATTTTGAAAAAAAAAGTTAGCCTCGTTTCTCATCATTTTGGACCATGGGCTATAGCCCATATCGTACGGCATACTATAGCGCGCCGTTTTTCATCATTTTTGAAGATTTGAAAAAAATGACGAAATGACAAAAACGAAAGGTTATAGCCCATGTTTTTTGAAATTTTGAAAAAAAAAGTTAGCCTCGTTTCTCATCATTTTGGACCATGGGCTATAGCCCATATCGTACGGCATACTATAGCGCGCCGTTTTTCATCATTTTTAAAGATTTGAAAAAATTACGAAATGACAAAAACGATGGGTTATAGCCCATGTTTTTTGAAAATTTGAAAAAAAAAGTTAGCCTCGTTTCTCATCATTTTGGACCATGGGCTATAGCCCATATCGTACGGCATACTATAGCGCGCCGTTTTTCATCATTTTTGAAGATTTGAAAAAAATGACGAAATGACAAAAACGAAAGGTTATAGCCCATGTTTTTTGAAATTTTGAAAAAAAAAGTTAGCCTCGTTTCTCATCATTTTGGACCATGGGCTATAGCCCATATCGTACGGCATACTATAGCGCGCCGTTTTTCATCATTTTTGAAGATTTGAAAAAAATTACAAAATGACAAAAACGAAAGGTTATAGCCCATGTTTTTTGAAATTTTGAAAAAAAAAGTTAGCCTCGTTTCTCATCATTTTGGACCATGGGCTATAGCCCATATCGTACGGCATTCTATAGCGCGCCGTTTTTCATCATTTTTAAAGATTTGAAAAAAATTACGAAATGACAAAAACGAAAGGTTATAGCCCATGTTTTTTGAAATTTTGAAAAAAAAAGTTACCCTCGTTTCTCATCATTTTGGACCATGGGCTATAGCCCATATCGTACGGCATACTATAGCGCGCCGTTTTTCATCATTTTTGAAGATTTGAAAAAAATGACGAAATGACAAAAACGAAAGGTTATAGCCCATGTTTTTTGAAATTTTGAAAAAAAAAGTTAGCCTCGTTTCTCATCATTTTGGACCATGGGCTATAGCCCATATCGTACGGCATACTATAGCGCGCCGTTTTTCATCATTTTTGAAGATTTGAAAAAAATGACGAAATGACAAAAACGATGGGTTATAGCCCATGTTTTTTGAAATTTTGAAAAAAAAAGTTAGCCTCGTTTCTCATCATTTTGGACCATGGGCTATAGCCCATATCGTACGGCATACTATAGCGCGCCGTTTTTTATCATTTTTGAAGATTTGAAAAAAATGACGAAATGACAAAAACGAAAGGTTATAGCCCATGTTTTTTGAAATTTTGAAAAAAAAAGTTAGCCTCGTTTCTCATCATTTTGGACCATGGGCTATAGCCCATATCGTACGGCATACTATAGCGCGCCGTTTTTCATCATTTTTGAAGATTTGAAAAAAATGACGAAATGACAAAAACGATGGGTTATAGCCCATGTTTTTTGAAATTTTGAAAAAAAAAGTTAGCCTCGTTTCTCATCATTTTGGACCATGGGCTATAGCCCATATCGTACGGCATACTATAGCGCGCCGTTTTTCATCATTTTTGAAGATTTGAAAAAAATGACGAAATGACAAAAACGAAAGGTTATAGCCCATGTTTTTTGAAATTTTGAAAAAAAAAGTTAGCCTCGTTTCTCATCATTTTGGACCATGGGCTATAGCCCATATCGTACGGCATACTATAGCGCGCCGTTTTTCATCATTTTTGAAGATTTGAAAAAAATGACGAAATGACAAAAACGAAAGGTTATAGCCCATGTTTTTTGAAATTTTGAAAAAAAAAGTTAGCCTTGTTTCTCATCATTTTGGACCATGGGCTATAGCCCATATCGTACGGCATACTCTAGCGCGCCGTTTTTCATCATTTTTGAAGATGTGAAAAAAATGACGAAATGACAAAAACGAAAGGTTATAGCCCATGTTTTTTGAAATTTTGAAAAAAAAAGTTAGCCTCGTTTCTCATCATTTTGGACCATGGGCTATAGCCCATATCGTACGGCATACTATAGCGCGCCGTTTTTCATCATTTTTGAAGATTTGAAAAAAATGACGAAATGACAAAAACGAAAGGTTATAGCCCATGTTTTTTGAAATTTTGAAAAAAAAAGTTAGCCTTGTTTCTCATCATTTTGGACCATGGGCTATAGCCCATATCGTACGGCATACTATAGCGCGCCGTTTTTCATCATTTTTGAAGATTTGAAAAAAATGACAAAATGACAAAAACGAAAGGTTATAGCCCATGTTTTTTGAAATTTTGAAAAAAAAAGTTAGCCTCGTTTCTCATCATTTTGGACCATGGGCTATAGCCCATATCGTACGGCATACTATAGCGCGCCGTTTTTCATCATTTTTGAAGATTTGAAAAAAATGACGAAATGACAAAAACGAAAGGTTATAGCCCATGTTTTTTGAAATTTTGAAAAAAACAGTTAGCCTCGTTTCTCATCATTTTTGACCATGGGCTATAGCCCATATCGTACGGCATACTATAGCGCGCCGTTTTTCATCATTTTTGAAGATTTGAAAAAAATGACAAAATGACAAAAACGAAAGGTTATAGCCCATGTTTTTTGAAATTTTGAAAAAAAAAGTTAGCCTCGTTTCTCATCATTTTGGACCATGGGCTATAGCCCATATCGTACGGCATACTATAGCGCGCCGTTTTTAATCATATTTGAAGATTTGAAAAAAATGACGAAATGACAAAAACGAAAGGTTATAGCCCATGTTTTTTGAAATTTTGAAAAAAAAAGTTAGCCTCGTTTCTCATCATTTTGGACCATGGGCTATAGCCCATATCGTACGGCATACTATAGCGTGCCGTTTTTCATCATTTTTAAAGATTTGAAAAAATGACGAAATGACAAAAACGATGGGTTATAGCCCATGTTTTTTGAAATTTTGAAAAAAAAAGTTAGCCTCGTTTCTCACAATTTTGGACCATGGGCTATAGCCCATATCGTACGGCATACTATAGCGCGCCGTTTTTCATCATTTTTGAAGATTTGAAAAAAATGACGAAATGACAAAAACGAAAGGTTATAGCCCATGTTTTTTGAAAATTTGAAAAAAAAAGTTAGCCTCGTTTCTCATCATTTTTGACCATGGGCTATAGCCCATATCGTACGGCATACTATAGCGCGCCGTTTTTCATCATTTTTGAAGATTTGAAAAAAATGACGAAATGACAAAAACGAAAGGTTATAGCCCATGTTTTTTGAAATTTTGAAAAAAAAAGTTAGCCTCGTTTCTCATCATTTTGGACCATGGGCTATAGCCCATATCGTACGGCATACTATAGCGCGCCGTTTTTCATCATTTTTGAAGATTTGAAAAAAATGACAAAATGACAAAAACGAAAGGTTATAGCCCATGTTTTTTGAAATTTTGAAAAAAAAAGTTAGCCTCGTTTCTCATCATTTTGGACCATGGGCTATAGCCCATATCGTACGGCATACTATAGCGCGCCGTTTTTCATCATTTTTGAAGATTTGAAAAAAATGACGAAATGACAAAAACGAAAGGTTATAGCCCATGTTTTTTGAAATTTTGAAAAAAAAAGTTAGCCTCGTTTCTCATCATTTTGGACCATGGGCTATAGCCCATATCGTACGGCATACTATAGCGCGCCGTTTTTCATCATTTTTGAAGATTTGAAAAAAATGACGAAATGACAAAAACGAAAGGTTATAGCCCATGTTTTTTGAAATTTTGAAAAAAAAAGTTAGCCTCGTTTCTCATCATTTTGGACCATGGGCTATAGCCCATATCGTACGGCATACTATAGCGCGCCGTTTTTCATCATTTTTGAAGATTTGAAAAAAATGACGAAATGACAAAAACGAAAGGTTATAGCCCATGTTTTTTGAAATTTTGAAAAAAAAAGTTAGCCTTGTTTCTCATCATTTTGGACCATGGGCTATAGCCCATATCGTACGGCATACTATAGCGCGCCGTTTTTCATCATTTTTGAAGATTTGAAAAAAATGACAAAATGACAAAAACGAAAGGTTATAGCCCATGTTTTTTGAAATTTTGAAAAAAAAAGTTAGCCTCGTTTCTCATCATTTTGGACCATGGGCTATAGCCCATATCGTACGGCATACTATAGCGCGCCGTTTTTCATCATTTTTGAAGATTTGAAAAAAATGACGAAATGACAAAAACGAAAGGTTATAGCCCATGTTTTTTGAAATTTTGAAAAAAACAGTTAGCCTCGTTTCTCATCATTTTTGACCATGGGCTATAGCCCATATCGTACGGCATACTATAGCGCGCCGTTTTTCATCATTTTTGAAGATTTGAAAAAAATGACAAAATGACAAAAACGAAAGGTTATAGCCCATGTTTTTTGAAATTTTGAAAAAAAAAGTTAGCCTCGTTTCTCATCATTTTGGACCATGGGCTATAGCCCATATCGTACGGCATACTATAGCGCGCCGTTTTTCATCATTTTTGAAGATTTGAAAAAAATGACGAAATGACAAAAACGAAAGGTTATAGCCCATGTTTTTTGAAATTTTGAAAAAAAAAGTTAGCCTCGTTTCTCATCATTTTGGACCATGGGTTATAGCCCATATCGTACGGCATACTATAGCGCGCCGTTTTTCATCATTTTTGAAGATTTGAAAAAAATGACGAAATGACAAAAACGAAAGGTTATAGCCCATGTTTTTTGAAATTTTGAAAAAAAAAGTTAGCCTCGTTTCTCATCATTTTGGACCATGGGCTATAGCCCATATCGTACGGCATACTATAGCGCGCCGTTTTTCATCATTTTTGAAGATTTGAAAAAAATGACAAAATGACAAAAACGAAAGGTTATAGCCCATGTTTTTTGAAATTTTGAAAAAAAAGTTAGCCTCGTTTCTCATCATTTTGGACCATGGGCTATAGCCCATATCGTACGGCATACTATAGCGCGCCGTTTTTCATCATTTTTGAAGATTTGAAAAAAATGACGAAATGACCAAAACGAAAGGTTATAGCCCATGTTTTTTGAAATTTTGAAAAAAAAAGTTACCCTCGTTTCTCATCATTTTGGACCATGGGCTATAGCCCATATCGTACGGCATACTATAGCGCGCCGTTTTTCATAATTTTTGAAGATTTGAAAAAAATGACGAAATGACAAAAACGAAAGGTTATAGCCCATGTTTTTTGAAATTTTGAAAAAAACAGTTAGCCTCGTTTCTCATCATTTTTGACCATGGGCTATAGCCCATATCGTACGGCATACTATAGCGCGCCGTTTTTCATCATTTTTGAAGATTTGAAAAAAATGACAAAATGACAAAAACGAAAGGTTATAGACCATGTTTTTTGAAATTTTGAAAAAAAAAGTTAGCCTCGTTTCTCATCATTTTGGACCATGGGCTATAGCCCATATCGTACGGCATACTATAGCGCGCCGTTTTTCATCATTTTTGAAGATTTGAAAAAAATGACAAAATGACAAAAACGAAAGGTTATAGCCCATGTTTTTTGAAATTTTGAAAAAAAAAGTTAGCCTCGTTTCTCATCATTTTGGACCATGGGCTATAGCCCATATCGTACGGCATACTATAGCGCGCCGTTTTTCATCATTTTTGAAGATTTGAAAAAAATGACGAAATGACAAAAACGAAAGGTTATAGCCCATGTTTTTTGAAATTTTGAAAAAAAAAGTTAGCCTCGTTTCTCATCATTTTGGACCATGGGCTATAGCCCATATCGTACGGCATACTATAGCGCGCCGTTTTTCATCATTTTTGAAGATTTGAAAAAAATGACGAAATGACAAAAACGAAAGGTTATAGCCCATGTTTTTTGAAATTTTGAAAAAAAAAGTTAGCCTTGTTTCTCATCATTTTGGACCATGGGCTATAGCCCATATCGTACGGCATACTATAGCGCGCCGTTTTTCATCATTTTTGAAGATTTGAAAAAAATGACAAAATGACAAAAACGAAAGGTTATAGCCCATGTTTTTTGAAATTTTGAAAAAAAAAGTTAGCCTCGTTTCTCATCATTTTGGACCATGGGCTATAGCCCATATCGTACGGCATACTATAGCGCGCCGTTTTTCATCATTTTTGAAGATTTGAAAAAAATGACGAAATGACAAAAACGAAAGGTTATAGCCCATGTTTTTTGAAATTTTGAAAAAAACAGTTAGCCTCGTTTCTCATCATTTTTGACCATGGGCTATAGCCCATATCGTACGGCATACTATAGCGCGCCGTTTTTCATCATTTTTGAAGATTTGAAAAAAATGACAAAATGACAAAAACGAAAGGTTATAGCCCATGTTTTTTGAAATTTTGAAAAAAAAAGTTAGCCTCGTTTCTCATCATTTTGGACCATGGGCTATAGCCCATATCGTACGGCATACTATAGCGTGCCGTTTTTCATCATTTTTAAAGATTTGAAAAAAATGACGAAATGACAAAAACGATGGGTTATAGCCCATGTTTTTTGAAATTTTGAAAAAAAAAGTTAGCCTCGTTTCTCATCATTTTGGACCATGGGCTATAGCCCATATCGTACGGCATACTATAGCGCGCCGTTTTTCATCATTTTTGAAGATTTGAAAAAAATGACAAAATGACAAAAACGAAAGGTTATAGCCCATGTTTTTTGAAATTTTGAAAAAAAAAGTTAGCCTCGTTTCTCATCATTTTGGACCATGGGCTATAGCCCATATCGTACGGCATACTATAGCGCGCCGTTTTTCATCATTTTTGAAGATTTGAAAAAAATGACGAAATGACAAAAACGAAAGGTTATAGCCCATGTTTTTTGAAATTTTGAAAAAAAAAGTTAGCCTCGTTTCTCATCATTTTGGACCATGGGCTATAGCCCATATCGTACAGCATACTATAGCGCGCCGTTTTTCATCATTTTTAAAGATTTGAATTTTTTTTTACGAAATGACAAAAACGATGGGTTATAGCCCATGTTTTTTGGAATTTTGAAAAAAAAAGTTAGCCTCGTTTCTCATCATTTTGGACCATGGGCTATAGCCCATATCGTACGGCATACTATAGCGCGCCGTTTTTCATCATTTTTGAAGATTTGAAAAAAATGACGAAATGACAAAAACGATGGGTTATAGCCCATGTTTTTTGAAATTTTGAAAAAAAAAGTTAGCCTCGTTTCTCATCATTTTGGACCATGGGCTATAGCCCATATCGTACGGCATACTATAGCGCGCCGTTTTTCATCATTTTTGAAGATTTGAAAAAAATGACGAAATGACAAAAACGAAAGGTTATAGCCCATGTTTTTTGAAATTTTGAAAAAAAAACTTAGCCTCGTTTCTCATCATTTTGGACCATGGGCTATAGCCCATATCGTACGGCATACTATAGCGCGCCGTTTTTCATCATTTTTGAAGATTTGAAAAAAATGACGAAATGACAAAAACGATGGGTTATAGCCCATGTTTTTTGAAATTTTGAAAAAAAACGTTAGCCTCGTTTCTCATCATTTTGGACCATGGGCTATAGCGCATATCGTACGGCATACTATAGCGCGCCGTTTTTCATCATTTTTGAAGATTTGAAAAAAATGACGAAATGACAAAAACGATGGGTTATAGCCCATGTTTTTTGAATTTTTGAAAAAAAAAGTTAGCCTCGTTTCTCATCATTTTGGACCATGGGCTATAGCCCATATCGTACGGCATACTATAGGGCGCCGTTTTTCATCATTTTTGAAGATTTGAAAAAAATGACAAAATGACAAAAACGAAAGGTTATAGCCCATGTTTTTTGAAATTTTGAAAAAAAAAGTTAGCCTCGTTTCTCATCCTTTTGGACCATGGGCTATAGCCCATATCGTACGGCATACTATAGCGCGCCGTTTTTCATCATTTTTGAAGATTTGAAAAAAATGACGAAATGACAAAAACGAAAGGTTATAGCCCATGTTTTTTGAAATTTTGAAAAAAAAAGTTAGCCTCGTTTCTCATCATTTTGGACCATGGGCTATAGCCCATATCGTACGGCATACTATAGCGCGCCGTTTTTCATCATTTTTAAAGATTTGAAAAAAATTACGAAATGACAAAAACGATGGGTTATAGCCCATGTTTTTTGAAAATTTGAAAAAAAAAGTTAGCCTCGTTTCTCATCATTTTGGACCATGGGCTATAGCCCATATCGTACGGCATACTATAGCGCGCCGTTTTTCATCATTTTTGAAGATTTGAAAAAAATGACGAAATGACAAAAACGAAAGGTTATAGCCCATGTTTTTTGAAATTTTGAAAAAAAAAGTTAGCCTCGTTTCTCATCATTTTGGACCATGGGCTATAGCCCATATCGTACGGCATACTATAGCGCGCCGTTTTTCATCATTTTTGAAGATTTGAAAAAAATGACGAAATGACAAAAACGAAAGGTTATAGCCCATGTTTTTTGAAATTTTGAAAAAAAAAGTTAGCCTCGTTTCTCATCATTTTGGACCATGGGCTATAGCCCATATCGTACGGCATACTATAGCGCGCCGTTTTTCATCATTTTTGAAGATTTGAAAAAAATGACGAAATGACAAAAACGAAAGGTTATAGCCCATGTTTTTTGAAATTTTGAAAAAAAAAGTTAGCCTCGTTTCTCATCATTTTGGACCATGGGCTATAGCCCATATCGTACGGCATACTATAGCGCGCCGTTTTTCATCATTTTTGAAGATTTGAAAAAAATGACGAAATGACAAAAACGAAAGGTTATAGCCCATGTTTTTTGAAATTTTGAAAAAAAAAGTTAGCCTCATTTCTCATCATTTTGGACCATGGGCTATAGCCCATATCGTACGGCATACTATAGCGCGCCGTTTTTCATCATTTTTGAAGATTTGAAAAAAATGACGAAATGACAAAAACGATGGGTTATAGCCCATGTTTTTTGAAATTTTGGAAAAAAAAGTTAGCCTCGTTTCTCATCATTTTGGACCATGGGCTATAGCCCATATCGTACGGCATACTATAGCGCGCCGTTTTTCATCATTTTTGAAGATTTGAAAAAAATGACAAAATGACAAAAACGAAAGGTTATAGCCCATGTTTTTTGAAAATTTGAAAAAAAAAGTTAGCCCCGTTTCTCATCATTTTGGACCATGGGCTATAGCCCATATCGTACGGCATACTATAGCGCGCCGTTTTTAATCATATTTGAAGATTTGAAAAAAATGACGAAATGACAAAAACGAAAGGTTATAGCCCATGTTTTTTGAAATTTTGAAAAAAAAAGTTAGCCTCGTTTCTCATCATTTTGGACCATGGGCTATAGCCCATATCGTACGGCATACTATAGCGCGCCGTTTTTCACCATTTTTAAAGATTTGAAAAAAATTACGAAATGACAAAAACGATGGGTTATAGCCCATGTTTTTTGAAATTTTGAAAAAAAAAGTTAGCCTCGTTTCTCATCATTTTGGACCATGGGCTATAGCCCATATCGTACGGCATACTATAGCGTGCCGTTTTTCATCATTTTTAAAGATTTGAAAAAAATGACGAAATGACAAAAACGATGGGTTATAGCCCATGTTTTTTGAAATTTTGAAAAAAAAAGTTAGCCTCGTTTCTCATCATTTTGGACCATGGGCTATAGCCCATATCGTACGGCATACTATAGCGCGCCGTTTTTCATCATTTTTGAAGATTTGAAAAAAATGACAAAATGACAAAAACGAAAGGTTATAGCCCATGTTTTTTGAAATTATGAAAAAAAAAGTTAGCCTCGTTTCTCATCATTTTGGACCATGGGCTATAGCCCATATCGTACGGCATACTATAGCGCGCCGTTTTTCATCATTTTTGAAGATTTGAAAAAAATGACAAAATGACAAAAACGAAAGGTTATAGCCCATGTTTTTTGAAATTTTGAAAAAAAAAGTTAGCCTCGTTTCTCATCATTTTGGACCATGGGCTATAGCCCATATCGTACGGCATACTATAGCGCGCCGTTTTTCATCCTTTTTGAAGATTTGAAAAAAATGACGAAATGACAAAAACGAAAGGTTATAGACCATGTTTTTTGAAATTTTGAAAAAAAAAGTTAGCCTCGTTTCTCATCATTTTGGACCATGGGCTATAGCCCATATCGTACGGCATACTATAGCGCGCCGTTTTTCATCATTTTTGAAGATTTGAAAAAAATGACAAAATGACAAAAACGAAAGGTTATAGCCCATGTTTTTTGAAATTTTGAAAAAAAAAGTTAGCCTCGTTTCTCATCATTTTGGACCATGGGCTATAGCCCATATCGTACGGCATACTATAGCGCGCCGTTTTTCATCATTTTTGAAGATTTGAAAAAAATGACGAAATGACAAAAACGAAAGGTTATAGCCCATGTTTTTTGAAATTTTGAAAAAAAAAGTTAGCCTCGTTTCTCATCATTTTGGACCATGGGCTATAGCCCATATCGTACGGCATACTATAGCGCGCCGTTTTTCATCATTTTTGAAGATTTGAAAAAAATGACGAAATGACAAAAACGAAAGGTTATAGCCCATGTTTTTTGAAATTTTGAAAAAAAAAGTTAGCCTTGTTTCTCATCATTTTGGACCATGGGCTATAGCCCATATCGTACGGCATACTATAGCGCGCCGTTTTTCATCATTTTTGAAGATTTGAAAAAAATGACAAAATGACAAAAACGAAAGGTTATAGCCCATGTTTTTTGAAATTTTGAAAAAAAAAGTTAGCCTCGTTTCTCATCATTTTGGACCATGGGCTATAGCCCATATCGTACGGCATACTATAGCGCGCCGTTTTTCATCATTTGTGACAGGTGCCAGCTAAAAGTGCCTCAACTCGCCAGAACGAAATGGTCTAAATGGTCAAAATAAAATCGTTTTTTTTTTATGTGATTTTTTTTTTTTTTCATATTAAGACAGTTTGAATGTTGAAGAAGGTTTTTATTCCAACAGATTGTTCATTTGGGCAAATTAAACGTATACATTTATATGTCAAAGTAGGCTTGTTTTTTAACAATGTTTTGGGACCGGAGAAGCGCAGTTCTGAGATTTGCATGTTGTTTTCGATTGGTCCTGGGATCTCTTTGTCCTGAGGTTTCACGCTCTGGTCACCGCCCATTAGCGTGCTTGTGTTTGTAAACAAATAATTATTCTACATGGCTATAGTATGGAGGAGCTTTTGGGTTATACTTTACAGGAAAATAAACAAAACCACGTAGCTACTCACTTAAATACGCTTCCCAGCCTGGAAGCTATTTCTACCGTACTTCCACCATCACACAACAACAGGCTAAAAGCTAGCTAGCCTAGTTAGCTAGCTGTCGTGTGTTAACAGAGGGACATTGTCTTAACTGCTGAGATGTTGTCATAAGCATCTAAACGCATGTTTTCACTCCTAAAATGTATAAAACTAATAATACATGTGAAACGTTGCCCGTTAGTGCTATATTGCTTCATAGCCATGGAAGTTATTGCTTGTTTCTGCTTGTTCCTCCTCCACCCGCGGCGCAAATAGCCAAAAACACTCGTCTTTTCTTTAAATTATAACTCGCTCATTTTTTGCTCATTTAAAAAAATTCAAAATACTATATAAACTACGAAATTCGGGCTTTCATTTGGTATATAGATCGTTTGTGTAGGCCGTCTCTACGAAACGGTATCAAGTGAAAAGGAAATGTCGGGAATTCGTTTTGTGTAAAAGATTATCGTCAAATATATGGCCGTTAGTACTGTTAATTCAACATCCGGTGAGGGGAGGATACGGATTGTGTATGGAAATCAGCGCATACAGTGGGTGGGCTTTAGACCGGATGTAAGCCACATCCACTAAATGTACACTAAATAGTAATAGTAGACCTGCATAAAATAATGTAGCCTACTGCAGCTATTTACAACCAGGTAGTGTATAAGTGAAATTGAACACTTAAATTAGTATTTAATACTTGAATACTTATACTTAGTATTTAATACTTAGTACTTTCAAAAGGGTTTATTGGGGCACCTTACAAATTGCATTGTTTGTTCTACTGGCTTTGGCTCTGTTGACAGCTAAAACGTTCTAAGGTGGTCATTGTGGGTGGAGTTAAGTACCTATTGTCCCTCCCATTGTCACACCCACTTCTATCCAGCTCTAAGGTGTTAAAAATGTTGTGAATATTGAAAGGGACTTTTCTCAGCTTTGGGTGAAAGGCCCCAATCATTTTAAAATGGTTATATCTCCCTCAATTATTGTCCAATTTCATTGAATGATACATCATATGAAAGTTTACATTCTGTACTTTAATAATCTGTAATAATCTGTAATCTGTAAAAATCGAGTTGAGGCACTTTTTGCTGGCACCTGTCACATTTTTGAAGATTTGAAAAAAATGACGAAATGACAAAAACGAAAGGTTATAGCCCATGTTTTTTGAAATTTTGAAAAAAACAGTTAGCCTCGTTTCTCATCATTTTTGACCATGGGCTATAGCCCATATCGTACGGCATACTATAGCGCGCCGTTTTTCATCATTTTTGAAGATTTGAAAAAAATGACAAAATGACAAAAACGAAAGGTTATAGCCCATGTTTTTTGAAATTTTGAAAAAAAAAGTTAGCCTCGTTTCTCATCATTTTGGACCATGGGCTATAGCCCATATCGTACGGCATACTATAGCGTGCCGTTTTTCATCATTTTTAAAGATTTGAAAAAAATGACGAAATGACAAAAACGATGGGTTATAGCCCATGTTTTTTGAAATTTTGAAAAAAAAAGTTAGCCTCGTTTCTCATCATTTTGGACCATGGGCTATAGCCCATATCGTACGGCATACTATAGCGCGCCGTTTTTCATCATTTTTGAAGATTTGAAAAAAATGACAAAATGACAAAAACGAAAGGTTATAGCCCATGTTTTTTGAAATTTTGAAAAAAAAAGTTAGCCTCGTTTCTCATCATTTTGGACCATGGGCTATAGCCCATATCGTACGGCATACTATAGCGCGCCGTTTTTCATCATTTTTGAAGATTTGAAAAAAATGACGAAATGACAAAAACGAAAGGTTATAGCCCATGTTTTTTGAAATTTTGAAAAAAAAAGTTAGCCTCGTTTCTCATCATTTTGGACCATGGGCTATAGCCCATATCGTACAGCATACTATAGCGCGCCGTTTTTCATCATTTTTAAAGATTTGAATTTTTTTTTACGAAATGACAAAAACGATGGGTTATAGCCCATGTTTTTTGGAATTTTGAAAAAAAAAGTTAGCCTCGTTTCTCATCATTTTGGACCATGGGCTATAGCCCATATCGTACGGCATACTATAGCGCGCCGTTTTTCATCATTTTTGAAGATTTGAAAAAAATGACGAAATGACAAAAACGAAAGGTTATAGCCCATGTTTTTTGAAATTTTGAAAAAAAAAGTTAGCCTCGTTTCTCATCATTTTGGACCATGGGCTATAGCCCATATCGTACGGCATACTATAGCGCGCCGTTTTTCATCATTTTTGAAGATTTGAAAAAAATGACGAAATGACAAAAACGAAAGGTTATAGCCCATGTTTTTTGAAATTTTGAAAAAAAAAGTTAGCCTCATTTCTCATCATTTTGGACCATGGGCTATAGCCCATATCGTACGGCATACTATAGCGCGCCGTTTTTCATCATTTTTGAAGATTTGAAAAAAATGACGAAATGACAAAAACGATGGGTTATAGCCCATGTTTTTTGAAATTTTGGAAAAAAAAGTTAGCCTCGTTTCTCATCATTTTGGACCATGGGCTATAGCCCATATCGTACGGCATACTATAGCGCGCCGTTTTTCATCATTTTTGAAGATTTGAAAAAAATGACAAAATGACAAAAACGAAAGGTTATAGCCCATGTTTTTTGAAAATTTGAAAAAAAAAGTTAGCCCCGTTTCTCATCATTTTGGACCATGGGCTATAGCCCATATCGTACGGCATACTATAGCGCGCCGTTTTTAATCATATTTGAAGATTTGAAAAAAATGACGAAATGACAAAAACGAAAGGTTATAGCCCATGTTTTTTGAAATTTTGAAAAAAAAAGTTAGCCTCGTTTCTCATCATTTTGGACCATGGGCTATAGCCCATATCGTACGGCATACTATAGCGCGCCGTTTTTCACCATTTTTAAAGATTTGAAAAAAATTACGAAATGACAAAAACGATGGGTTATAGCCCATGTTTTTTGAAATTTTGAAAAAAAAAGTTAGCCTCGTTTCTCATCATTTTGGACCATGGGCTATAGCCCATATCGTACGGCATACTATAGCGTGCCGTTTTTCATCATTTTTAAAGATTTGAAAAAAATGACGAAATGACAAAAACGATGGGTTATAGCCCATGTTTTTTGAAATTTTGAAAAAAAAAGTTAGCCTCGTTTCTCATCATTTTGGACCATGGGCTATAGCCCATATCGTACGGCATACTATAGCGCGCCGTTTTTCATCATTTTTGAAGATTTGAAAAAAATGACAAAATGACAAAAACGAAAGGTTATAGCCCATGTTTTTTGAAATTATGAAAAAAAAAGTTAGCCTCGTTTCTCATCATTTTGGACCATGGGCTATAGCCCATATCGTACGGCATACTATAGCGCGCCGTTTTTCATCATTTTTGAAGATTTGAAAAAAATGACAAAATGACAAAAACGAAAGGTTATAGCCCATGTTTTTTGAAATTTTGAAAAAAAAAGTTAGCCTCGTTTCTCATCATTTTGGACCATGGGCTATAGCCCATATCGTACGGCATACTATAGCGCGCCGTTTTTCATCCTTTTTGAAGATTTGAAAAAAATGACGAAATGACAAAAACGAAAGGTTATAGCCCATGTTTTTTGAAATTTTGAAAAAAAAAGTTAGCCTCGTTTCTCATCATTTTGGACCATGGGCTATAGCCCATATCGTACGGCATACTATAGCGCGCCGTTTTTCATCATTTTTGAAGATTTGAAAAAAATTACAAAATGACAAAAACGAAAGGTTATAGCCCATGTTTTTTGAAATTTTGAAAAAAAAAGTTAGCCTCGTTTCTCATCATTTTGGACCATGGGCTATAGCCCATATCGTACGGCATTCTATAGCGCGCCGTTTTTCATCATTTTTAAAGTTTTGAAAAAAATTACGAAATGACAAAAACGAAAGGTTATAGCCCATGTTTTTTGAAATTTTGAAAAAAAAAGTTAGCCTCGTTTCTCATCATTTTGGACCATGGGCTATAGCCCATATCGTACGGCATACTATAGCGCGCCGTTTTTCATCATTTTTGAAGATTTGAAAAAAATGACGAAATGACAAAAACGAAAGGTTATAGCCCATGTTTTTTGAAATTTTGAAAAAAAAAGTTAGCCTCGTTTCTCATCATTTTGGACCATGGGCTATAGCCCATATCGTACGGCATACTATAGCGCGCCGTTTTTCATCATTTTGGAAGATTTGAAAAAAATGACAAAATGACAAAAACGAAAGGTTATAGCCCATGTTTTTTGAAATTTTGAAAAAAAAAGTTAGCCTCGTTTCTCATCATTTTGGACCATGGGCTATAGCCCATATCGTACGGCATACTATAGCGCGCCGTTTTTCATCATTTTTGAAGATTTGAAAAAAATGACGAAATGACAAAAACGAAAGGTTATAGCCCATGTTTTTTGAAATTTTGAAAAAAAAAGTTAGCCTCGTTTCTCATCATTTTGGACCATGGGCTATAGCCCATATCGTACGGCATACTATAGCGCGCCGTTTTTCATCATTTTGGAAGATTTGAAAAAAATGACAAAATGACAAAAACGAAAGGTTATAGCCCATGTTTTTTGAAATTTTGAAAAAAAAAGTTAGCCTCGTTTCTCATCATTTTGGACCATGGGCTATAGCCCATATCGTACGGCATACTATAGCGCGCCGTTTTTCATCATTTTTGAAGATTTGAAAAAAATGACGAAATGACAAAAACGAAACGTTATAGCCCATGTTTTTTGAAATTTTGAAAAAAAAAGTTAGCCTCGTTTCTCATCATTTTGGACCATGGGCTATAGCCCATATCGTACGGCATACTATAGCGCGCCGTTTTTCATCCTTTTTGAAGATTTGAAAAAAATGACGAAATGACAAAAACGAAAGGTTATAGCCCATGTTTTTTGAAATTTTGAAAAAAAAAGTTAGCCTCGTTTCTCATCATTTTGGACCATGGGCTATAGCCCATATCGTACGGCATACTATAGCGCGCCGTTTTTCATCATTTTTGAAGATTTGAAAAAAATTACAAAATTACAAAAACGAAAGGTTATAGCCCATGTTTTTTGAAATTTTGAAAAAAAAGGTTAGCCTCGTTTCTCATCATTTTGGACCATGGGCTATAGCCCATATCGTACGGCATTCTATAGCGCGCCGTTTTTCATCATTTTTAAAGATTTGAAAAAAATTACGAAATGACAAAAACGAAAGGTTATAGCCCATGTTTTTTGAAATTTTGAAAAAAAAAGTTAGCCTCGTTTCTCATCATTTTGGACCATGGGTTATAGCCCATATCGTACGGCATACTATAGCGCGCCGTTTTTCATCATTTTTGAAGATTTGAAAAAAATGACGAAATGACAAAAACGAAAGGTTATAGCCCATGTTTTTTGAAATTTTGAAAAAAAAAGTTAGCCTCGTTTCTCATCATTTTGGACCATGGGCTATAGCCCATATCGTACGGCATACTATAGCGCGCCGTTTTTCATCATTTTTGAAGATTTGAAAAAAATGACAAAATGACAAAAACGAAAGGTTATAGCCCATGTTTTTTGAAATTTTGAAAAAAAAGTTAGCCTCGTTTCTCATCATTTTGGACCATGGGCTATAGCCCATATCGTACGGCATACTATAGCGCGCCGTTTTTCATCATTTTTGAAGATTTGAAAAAAATGACGAAATGACCAAAACGAAAGGTTATAGCCCATGTTTTTTGAAATTTTGAAAAAAAAAGTTACCCTCGTTTCTCATCATTTTGGACCATGGGCTATAGCCCATATCGTACGGCATACTATAGCGCGCCGTTTTTCATAATTTTTGAAGATTTGAAAAAAATGACGAAATGACAAAAACGAAAGGTTATAGCCCATGTTTTTTGAAATTTTGAAAAAAACAGTTAGCCTCGTTTCTCATCATTTTTGACCATGGGCTATAGCCCATATCGTACGGCATACTATAGCGCGCCGTTTTTCATCATTTTTGAAGATTTGAAAAAAATGACAAAATGACAAAAACGAAAGGTTATAGCCCATGTTTTTTGAAATTTTGAAAAAAAAAGTTAGCCTCGTTTCTCATCATTTTGGACCATGGGCTATAGCCCATATCGTACGGCATACTATAGCGCGCCGTTTTTCATCATTTTTGAAGATTTGAAAAAAATGACGAAATGACAAAAACGAAAGGTTATAGACCATGTTTTTTGAAATTTTGAAAAAAAAAGTTAGCCTCGTTTCTCATCATTTTGGACCATGGGCTATAGCCCATATCGTACGGCATACTATAGCGCGCCGTTTTTCATCATTTTTGAAGATTTGAAAAAAATGACAAAATGACAAAAACGAAAGGTTATAGCCCATGTTTTTTGAAATTTTGAAAAAAAAAGTTAGCCTCGTTTCTCATCATTTTGGACCATGGGCTATAGCCCATATCGTACGGCATACTATAGCGCGCCGTTTTTCATCATTTTTGAAGATTTGAAAAAAATGACGAAATGACAAAAACGAAAGGTTATAGCCCATGTTTTTTGAAATTTTGAAAAAAAAAGTTAGCCTCGTTTCTCATCATTTTGGACCATGGGCTATAGCCCATATCGTACGGCATACTATAGCGCGCCGTTTTTCATCATTTTTGAAGATTTGAAAAAAATGACGAAATGACAAAAACGAAAGGTTATAGCCCATGTTTTTTGAAATTTTGAAAAAAAAAGTTAGCCTTGTTTCTCATCATTTTGGACCATGGGCTATAGCCCATATCGTACGGCATACTATAGCGCGCCGTTTTTCATCATTTTTGAAGATTTGAAAAAAATGACAAAATGACAAAAACGAAAGGTTATAGCCCATGTTTTTTGAAATTTTGAAAAAAAAAGTTAGCCTCGTTTCTCATCATTTTGGACCATGGGCTATAGCCCATATCGTACGGCATACTATAGCGCGCCGTTTTTCATCATTTTTGAAGATTTGAAAAAAATGACGAAATGACAAAAACGAAAGGTTATAGCCCATGTTTTTTGAAATTTTGAAAAAAACAGTTAGCCTCGTTTCTCATCATTTTTGACCATGGGCTATAGCCCATATCGTACGGCATACTATAGCGCGCCGTTTTTCATCATTTTTGAAGATTTGAAAAAAATGACAAAATGACAAAAACGAAAGGTTATAGCCCATGTTTTTTGAAATTTTGAAAAAAAAAGTTAGCCTCGTTTCTCATCATTTTGGACCATGGGCTATAGCCCATATCGTACGGCATACTATAGCGTGCCGTTTTTCATCATTTTTAAAGATTTGAAAAAAATGACGAAATGACAAAAACGATGGGTTATAGCCCATGTTTTTTGAAATTTTGAAAAAAAAAGTTAGCCTCGTTTCTCATCATTTTGGACCATGGGCTATAGCCCATATCGTACGGCATACTATAGCGCGCCGTTTTTCATCATTTTTGAAGATTTGAAAAAAATGACAAAATGACAAAAACGAAAGGTTATAGCCCATGTTTTTTGAAATTTTGAAAAAAAAAGTTAGCCTCGTTTCTCATCATTTTGGACCATGGGCTATAGCCCATATCGTACGGCATACTATAGCGCGCCGTTTTTCATCATTTTTGAAGATTTGAAAAAAATGACGAAATGACAAAAACGAAAGGTTATAGCCCATGTTTTTTGAAATTTTGAAAAAAAAAGTTAGCCTCGTTTCTCATCATTTTGGACCATGGGCTATAGCCCATATCGTACAGCATACTATAGCGCGCCGTTTTTCATCATTTTTAAAGATTTGAATTTTTTTTTACGAAATGACAAAAACGATGGGTTATAGCCCATGTTTTTTGGAATTTTGAAAAAAAAAGTTAGCCTCGTTTCTCATCATTTTGGACCATGGGCTATAGCCC
This sequence comes from Protomyctophum bolini, assembly GCF_963924005.1. Lineage (NCBI taxonomy): Eukaryota > Metazoa > Chordata > Actinopteri > Myctophiformes > Myctophidae > Protomyctophum > Protomyctophum bolini. Next base: position 36,612 of record NW_027666092.1, read on the forward strand.
ATATCGTACGGCATACTATAGCGCGCCGTTTTTCATCATTTTTGAAGATTTGAAAAAAATGACGAAATGACAAAAACGATGGGTTATAGCCCATGTTTTTTGAAATTTTGAAAAAAAAAGTTAGCCTCGTTTCTCATCATTTTGGACCATGGGCTATAGCCCATATCGTACGGCATACTATAGCGCGCCGTTTTTCATCATTTTTGAAGATTTGAAAAAAATGACGAAATGACAAAAACGAAAGGTTATAGCCCATGTTTTTTGAAATTTTGAAAAAAAAACTTAGCCTCGTTTCTCATCATTTTGGACCATGGGCTATAGCCCATATCGTACGGCATACTATAGCGCGCCGTTTTTCATCATTTTTGAAGATTTGAAAAAAATGACGAAATGACAAAAACGATGGGTTATAGCCCATGTTTTTTGAAATTTTGAAAAAAAACGTTAGCCTCGTTTCTCATCATTTTGGACCATGGGCTATAGCGCATATCGTACGGCATACTATAGCGCGCCGTTTTTCATCATTTTTGAAGATTTGAAAAAAATGACGAAATGACAAAAACGATGGGTTATAGCCCATGTTTTTTGAATTTTTGAAAAAAAAAGTTAGCCTCGTTTCTCATCATTTTGGACCATGGGCTATAGCCCATATCGTACGGCATACTATAGGGCGCCGTTTTTCATCATTTTTGAAGATTTGAAAAAAATGACAAAATGACAAAAACGAAAGGTTATAGCCCATGTTTTTTGAAATTTTGAAAAAAAAAGTTAGCCTCGTTTCTCATCCTTTTGGACCATGGGCTATAGCCCATATCGTACGGCATACTATAGCGCGCCGTTTTTCATCATTTTTGAAGATTTGAAAAAAATGACGAAATGACAAAAACGAAAGGTTATAGCCCATGTTTTTTGAAATTTTGAAAAAAAAAGTTAGCCTCGTTTCTCATCATTTTGGACCATGGGCTATAGCCCATATCGTACGGCATACTATAGCGCGCCGTTTTTCATCATTTTTAAAGATTTGAAAAAAATTACGAAATGACAAAAACGATGGGTTATAGCCCATGTTTTTTGAAAATTTGAAAAAAAAAGTTAGCCTCGTTTCTCATCATTTTGGACCATGGGCTATAGCCCATATCGTACGGCATACTATAGCGCGCCGTTTTTCATCATTTTTGAAGATTTGAAAAAAATGACGAAATGACAAAAACGAAAGGTTATAGCCCATGTTTTTTGAAATTTTGAAAAAAAAAGTTAGCCTCGTTTCTCATCATTTTGGACCATGGGCTATAGCCCATATCGTACGGCATACTATAGCGCGCCGTTTTTCATCATTTTTGAAGATTTGAAAAAAATGACGAAATGACAAAAACGAAAGGTTATAGCCCATGTTTTTTGAAATTTTGAAAAAAAAAGTTAGCCTCGTTTCTCATCATTTTGGACCATGGGCTATAGCCCATATCGTACGGCATACTATAGCGCGCCGTTTTTCATCATTTTTGAAGATTTGAAAAAAATGACGAAATGACAAAAACGAAAGGTTATAGCCCATGTTTTTTGAAATTTTGAAAAAAAAAGTTAGCCTCGTTTCTCATCATTTTGGACCATGGGCTATAGCCCATATCGTACGGCATACTATAGCGCGCCGTTTTTCATCATTTTTGAAGATTTGAAAAAAATGACGAAATGACAAAAACGAAAGGTTATAGCCCATGTTTTTTGAAATTTTGAAAAAAAAAGTTAGCCTCATTTCTCATCATTTTGGACCATGGGCTATAGCCCATATCGTACGGCATACTATAGCGCGCCGTTTTTCATCATTTTTGAAGATTTGAAAAAAATGACGAAATGACAAAAACGATGGGTTATAGCCCATGTTTTTTGAAATTTTGGAAAAAAAAGTTAGCCTCGTTTCTCATCATTTTGGACCATGGGCTATAGCCCATATCGTACGGCATACTATAGCGCGCCGTTTTTCATCATTTTTGAAGATTTGAAAAAAATGACAAAATGACAAAAACGAAAGGTTATAGCCCATGTTTTTTGAAAATTTGAAAAAAAAAGTTAGCCCCGTTTCTCATCATTTTGGACCATGGGCTATAGCCCATATCGTACGGCATACTATAGCGCGCCGTTTTTAATCATATTTGAAGATTTGAAAAAAATGACGAAATGACAAAAACGAAAGGTTATAGCCCATGTTTTTTGAAATTTTGAAAAAAAAAGTTAGCCTCGTTTCTCATCATTTTGGACCATGGGCTATAGCCCATATCGTACGGCATACTATAGCGCGCCGTTTTTCACCATTTTTAAAGATTTGAAAAAAATTACGAAATGACAAAAACGATGGGTTATAGCCCATGTTTTTTGAAATTTTGAAAAAAAAAGTTAGCCTCGTTTCTCATCATTTTGGACCATGGGCTATAGCCCATATCGTACGGCATACTATAGCGTGCCGTTTTTCATCATTTTTAAAGATTTGAAAAAAATGACGAAATGACAAAAACGATGGGTTATAGCCCATGTTTTTTGAAATTTTGAAAAAAAAAGTTAGCCTCGTTTCTCATCATTTTGGACCATGGGCTATAGCCCATATCGTACGGCATACTATAGCGCGCCGTTTTTCATCATTTTTGAAGATTTGAAAAAAATGACAAAATGACAAAAACGAAAGGTTATAGCCCATGTTTTTTGAAATTATGAAAAAAAAAGTTAGCCTCGTTTCTCATCATTTTGGACCATGGGCTATAGCCCATATCGTACGGCATACTATAGCGCGCCGTTTTTCATCATTTTTGAAGATTTGAAAAAAATGACAAAATGACAAAAACGAAAGGTTATAGCCCATGTTTTTTGAAATTTTGAAAAAAAAAGTTAGCCTCGTTTCTCATCATTTTGGACCATGGGCTATAGCCCATATCGTACGGCATACTATAGCGCGCCGTTTTTCATCCTTTTTGAAGATTTGAAAAAAATGACGAAATGACAAAAACGAAAGGTTATAGCCCATGTTTTTTGAAATTTTGAAAAAAAAAGTTAGCCTCGTTTCTCATCATTTTGGACCATGGGCTATAGCCCATATCGTACGGCATACTATAGCGCGCCGTTTTTCATCATTTTTGAAGATTTGAAAAAAATTACAAAATGACAAAAACGAAAGGTTATAGCCCATGTTTTTTGAAATTTTGAAAAAAAAAGTTAGCCTCGTTTCTCATCATTTTGGACCATGGGCTATAGCCCATATCGTACGGCATTCTATAGCGCGCCGTTTTTCATCATTTTTAAAGTTTTGAAAAAAATTACGAAATGACAAAAACGAAAGGTTATAGCCCATGTTTTTTGAAATTTTGAAAAAAAAAGTTAGCCTCGTTTCTCATCATTTTGGACCATGGGCTATAGCCCATATCGTACGGCATACTATAGCGCGCCGTTTTTCATCATTTTTGAAGATTTGAAAAAAATGACGAAATGACAAAAACGAAAGGTTATAGCCCATGTTTTTTGAAATTTTGAAAAAAAAAGTTAGCCTCGTTTCTCATCATTTTGGACCATGGGCTATAGCCCATATCGTACGGCATACTATAGCGCGCCGTTTTTCATCATTTTGGAAGATTTGAAAAAAATGACAAAATGACAAAAACGAAAGGTTATAGCCCATGTTTTTTGAAATTTTGAAAAAAAAAGTTAGCCTCGTTTCTCATCATTTTGGACCATGGGCTATAGCCCATATCGTACGGCATACTATAGCGCGCCGTTTTTCATCATTTTTGAAGATTTGAAAAAAATGACGAAATGACAAAAACGAAACGTTATAGCCCATGTTTTTTGAAATTTTGAAAAAAAAAGTTAGCCTCGTTTCTCATCATTTTGGACCATGGGCTATAGCCCATATCGTACGGCATACTATAGCGCGCCGTTTTTCATCCTTTTTGAAGATTTGAAAAAAATGACGAAATGACAAAAACGAAAGGTTATAGCCCATGTTTTTTGAAATTTTGAAAAAAAAGGTTAGCCTCGTTTCTCATCATTTTGGACCATGGGCTATAGCCCATATCGTACGGCATACTATAGCGCGCCGTTTTTCATCATTTTTGAAGATTTGAAAAAAATTACAAAATTACAAAAACGAAAGGTTATAGCCCATGTTTTTTGAAATTTTGAAAAAAAAAGTTAGCCTCGTTTCTCATCATTTTGGACCATGGGCTATAGCCCATATCGTACGGCATTCTATAGCGCGCCGTTTTTCATCATTTTTAAAGATTTGAAAAAAATTACGAAATGACAAAAACGAAAGGTTATAGCCCATGTTTTTTGAAATTTTGAAAAAAAAAGTTAGCCTCGTTTCTCATCATTTTGGACCATGGGCTATAGCCCATATCGTACGGCATACTATAGCGCGCCGTTTTTCATCATTTTTGAAGATTTGAAAAAAATGACAAAATGACAAAAACGAAAGGTTATAGCCCATGTTTTTTGAAATTTTGAAAAAAAAAGTTAGCCTCGTTTCTCATCATTTTGGACCATGGGCTATAGCCCATATCGTACGGCATACTATAGCGCGCCGTTTTTCATCATTTTGGAAGATTTGAAAAAAATGACAAAATGACAAAAACGAAAGGTTATAGCCCATGTTTTTTGAAATTTTGAAAAAAAAAGTTAGCCTCGTTTCTCATCATTTTGGACCATGGGCTATAGCCCATATCGTACGGCATACTATAGCGCGCCGTTTTTCATCATTTTTGAAGATTTGAAAAAAATGACGAAATGACAAAAACGAAACGTTATAGCCCATGTTTTTTGAAATTTTGAAAAAAAAAGTTAGCCTCGTTTCTCATCATTTTGGACCATGGGCTATAGCCCATATCGTACGGCATACTATAGCGCGCCGTTTTTCATCCTTTTTGAAGATTTGAAAAAAATGACGAAATGACAAAAACGAAAGGTTATAGCCCATGTTTTTTGAAATTTTGAAAAAAAAAGTTAGCCTCGTTTCTCATCATTTTGGACCATGGGCTATAGCCCATATCGTACGGCATACTATAGCGCGCCGTTTTTCATCATTTTTGAAGATTTGAAAAAAATTACAAAATTACAAAAACGAAAGGTTATAGCCCATGTTTTTTGAAATTTTGAAAAAAAAGGTTAGCCTCGTTTCTCATCATTTTGGACCATGGGCTATAGCCCATATCGTACGGCATTCTATAGCGCGCCGTTTTTCATCATTTTTAAAGATTTGAAAAAAATTACGAAATGACAAAAACGAAAGGTTATAGCCCATGTTTTTTGAAATTTTGAAAAAAAAAGTTAGCCTCGTTTCTCATCATTTTGGACCATGGGCTATAGCCCATATCGTACGGCATACTATAGCGCGCCGTTTTTCATCATTTTTGAAGATTTGAAAAAAATGACGAAATGACAAAAACGAAAGGTTATAGCCCATGTTTTTTGAAATTTTGAAAAAAAAAGTTAGCCTCGTTTCTCATCATTTTGGACCATGGGCTATAGCCCATATCGTACGGCATACTATAGCGCGCCGTTTTTCATCATTTTGGAAGATTTGAAAAAAATGACAAAATGACAAAAACGAAAGGTTATAGCCCATGTTTTTTGAAATTTTGAAAAAAAAAGTTAGCCTCGTTTCTCATCATTTTGGACCATGGGCTATAGCCCATATCGTACGGCATACTATAGCGCGCCGTTTTTCATCATTTTTGAAGATTTGAAAAAAATGACGAAATGACAAAAACGAAACGTTATAGCCCATGTTTTTTGAAATTTTGAAAAAAAAAGTTAGCCTCGTTTCTCATCATTTTGGACCATGGGCTATAGCCCATATCGTACGGCATACTATAGCGCGCCGTTTTTCATCCTTTTTGAAGATTTGAAAAAAATGACGAAATGACAAAAACGAAAGGTTATAGCCCATGTTTTTTGAAATTTTGAAAAAAAAAGTTAGCCTCGTTTCTCATCATTTTGGACCATGGGCTATAGCCCATATCGTACGGCATACTATAGCGCGCCGTTTTTCATCATTTTTGAAGATTTGAAAAAAATTACAAAATTACAAAAACGAAAGGTTATAGCCCATGTTTTTTGAAATTTTGAAAAAAAAAGTTAGCCTCGTTTCTCATCATTTTGGACCATGGGCTATAGCCCATATCGTACGGCATTCTATAGCGCGCCGTTTTTCATCATTTTTAAAGATTTGAAAAAAATTACGAAATGACAAAAACGAAAGGTTATAGCCCATGTTTTTTGAAATTTTGAAAAAAAAAGTTAGCCTCGTTTCTCATCATTTTGGACCATGGGCTATAGCCCATATCGTACGGCATACTATAGCGCGCCGTTTTTCATCATTTTTGAAGATTTGAAAAAAATGACGAAATGACAAAAACGAAAGGTTATAGCCCATGTTTTTTGAAATTTTGAAAAAAAAAGTTAGCCTCGTTTCTCATCATTTTGGACCATGGGCTATAGCCCATATCGTACGGCATACTATAGCGCGCCGTTTTTCATCATTTTGGAAGATTTGAAAAAAATGACAAAATGACAAAAACGAAAGGTTATAGCCCATGTTTTTTGAAATTTTGAAAAAAAAAGTTAGCCTCGTTTCTCATCATTTTGGACCATGGGCTATAGCCCATATCGTACGGCATACTATAGCGCGCCGTTTTTCATCATTTTTGAAGATTTGAAAAAAATGACGAAATGACAAAAACGAAACGTTATAGCCCATGTTTTTTGAAATTTTGAAAAAAAAAGTTAGCCTCGTTTCTCATCATTTTGGACCATGGGCTATAGCCCATATCGTACGGCATACTATAGCGCGCCGTTTTTCATCCTTTTTGAAGATTTGAAAAAATGACGAAATGACAAAAACGAAAGGTTATAGCCCATGTTTTTTGAAATTTTGAAAAAAAAAGTTAGCCTCGTTTCTCATCATTTTGGACCATGGGCTATAGCCCATATCGTACGGCATACTATAGCGCGCCGTTTTTCATCATTTTTGAAGATTTGAAAAAAATTACAAAATTACAAAAACGAAAGGTTATAGCCCATGTTTTTTGAAATTTTGAAAAAAAAGGTTAGCCTCGTTTCTCATCATTTTGGACCATGGGCTATAGCCCATATCGTACGGCATTCTATAGCGCGCCGTTTTTCATCATTTTTAAAGATTTGAAAAAAATTACGAAATGACAAAAACGAAAGGTTATAGCCCATGTTTTTTGAAATTTTGAAAAAAAAAGTTAGCCTCGTTTCTCATCATTTTGGACCATGGGCTATAGCCCATATCGTACGGCATACTATAGCGCGCCGTTTTTCATCATTTTTGAAGATTTGAAAAAAATGACGAAATGACAAAAACGAAAGGTTATAGCCCATGTTTTTTGAAATTTTGAAAAAAAAAGTTAGCCTCGTTTCTCATCATTTTGGACCATGGGCTATAGCCCATATCGTACGGCATACTATAGCGCGCCGTTTTTCATCATTTTGGAAGATTTGAAAAAAATGACAAAATGACAAAAACGAAAGGTTATAGCCCATGTTTTTTGAAATTTTGAAAAAAAAAGTTAGCCTCGTTTCTCATCATTTTGGACCATGGGCTATAGCCCATATCGTACGGCATACTATAGCGCGCCGTTTTTCATCATTTTTGAAGATTTGAAAAAAATGACGAAATGACAAAAACGAAAGGTTATAGCCCATGTTTTTTGAAATTTTGAAAAAAAAAGTTAGCCTCGTTTCTCATCATTTTGGACCATGGGCTATAGCCCATATCGTACGGCATACTATAGCGCGCCGTTTTTCATCCTTTTTGAAGATTTGAAAAAAATGACGAAATGACAAAAACGAAAGGTTATAGCCCATGTTTTTTGAAATTTTGAAAAAAAAAGTTAGCCTCGTTTCTCATCATTTTGGACCATGGGCTATAGCCCATATCGTACGGCATACTATAGCGCGCCGTTTTTCATCATTTTTGAAGATTTGAAAAAAATTACAAAATGACAAAAACGAAAGGTTATAGCCCATGTTTTTTGAAATTTTGAAAAAAAAAGTTAGCCTCGTTTCTCATCATTTTGGACCATGGGCTATAGCCCATATCGTACGGCATTCTATAGCGCGCCGTTTTTCATCATTTTTAAAGTTTTGAAAAAAATGACGAAATGACAAAAACGAAAGGTTATAGCCCATGTTTTTTGAAATTTTGAAAAAAAAAGTTAGCCTCGTTTCTCATCATTTTGGACCATGGGCTATAGCCCATATCGTACGGCATACTATAGCGCGCCGTTTTTCATCATTTTGGAAGATTTGAAAAAAATGACAAAATGACAAAAACGAAAGGTTATAGCCCATGTTTTTTGAAATTTTGAAAAAAAAAGTTAGCCTCGTTTCTCATCATTTTGGACCATGGGATATAGCCCATATCGTACGGCATACTATAGCGCGCCGTTTTTCATCATTTTTGAAGATTTGAAAAAAATGACGAAATGACAAAAACGAAAGGTTATAGCCCATGTTTTTTGAAATTTTGAAAAAAAAAGTTAGCCTCGTTTCTCATCATTTTGGACCATGGGCTATAGCCCATATCGTACGGCATACTATAGCGCGCCGTTTTTCATCATTTTTGAAGATTTGAAAAAAATGACAAAATGACAAAAACGAAAGGTTATAGCCCATGTTTTTTGAAATTTTGAAAAAAAAAGTTAGCCTCGTTTCTCATCATTTTGGACCATGGGCTATAGCCCATATCGTACGGCATACTATAGCGCGCCGTTTTTCATCATTTTTGAAGATTTGAAAAAAATGACGAAATGACAAAAACGAAAGGTTATAGCCCATGTTTTTTGAAATTTTGAAAAAAAAAGTTAGCCTCGTTTCTCATCATTTTGGACCATGGGCTATAGCCCATATCGTACAGCATACTATAGCGCGCCGTTTTTCATCATTTTTAAAGATTTGAATTTTTTTTTACGAAATGACAAAAACGATGGGTTATAGCCCATGTTTTTTGGAATTTTGAAAAAAAAAGTTAGCCTCGTTTCTCATCATTTTGGACCATGGGCTATAGCCCATATCGTACGGCATACTATAGCGCGCCGTTTTTCATCATTTTTGAAGATTTGAAAAAAATGACGAAATGACAAAAACGATGGGTTATAGCCCATGTTTTTTGAAATTTTGAAAAAAAAAGTTAGCCTCGTTTCTCATCATTTTGGACCATGGGCTATAGCCCATATCGTACGGCATACTATAGCGCGCCGTTTTTCATCATTTTTGAAGATTTGAAAAAAATGACGAAATGACAAAAACGAAAGGTTATAGCCCATGTTTTTTGAAATTTTGAAAAAAAAACTTAGCCTCGTTTCTCATCATTTTGGACCATGGGCTATAGCCCATATCGTACGGCATACTATAGCGCGCCGTTTTTCATCATTTTTGAAGATTTGAAAAAAATGACGAAATGACAAAAACGATGGGTTATAGCCCATGTTTTTTGAAATTTTGAAAAAAAACGTTAGCCTCGTTTCTCATCATTTTGGACCATGGGCTATAGCGCATATCGTACGGCATACTATAGCGCGCCGTTTTTCATCATTTTTGAAGATTTGAAAAAAATGACGAAATGACAAAAACGATGGGTTATAGCCCATGTTTTTTGAATTTTTGAAAAAAAAAGTTAGCCTCGTTTCTCATCATTTTGGACCATGGGCTATAGCCCATATCGTACGGCATACTATAGGGCGCCGTTTTTCATCATTTTTGAAGATTTGAAAAAAATGACAAAATGACAAAAACGAAAGGTTATAGCCCATGTTTTTTGAAATTTTGAAAAAAAAAGTTAGCCTCGTTTCTCATCCTTTTGGACCATGGGCTATAGCCCATATCGTACGGCATACTATAGCGCGCCGTTTTTCATCATTTTTGAAGATTTGAAAAAAATGACGAAATGACAAAAACGAAAGGTTATAGCCCATGTTTTTTGAAATTTTGAAAAAAAAAGTTAGCCTCGTTTCTCATCATTTTGGACCATGGGCTATAGCCCATATCGTACGGCATACTATAGCGCGCCGTTTTTCATCATTTTTAAAGATTTGAAAAAAATTACGAAATGACAAAAACGATGGGTTATAGCCCATGTTTTTTGAAAATTTGAAAAAAAAAGTTAGCCTCGTTTCTCATCATTTTGGACCATGGGCTATAGCCCATATCGTACGGCATACTATAGCGCGCCGTTTTTCATCATTTTTGAAGATTTGAAAAAAATGACGAAATGACAAAAACGAAAGGTTATAGCCCATGTTTTTTGAAATTTTGAAAAAAAAAGTTAGCCTCGTTTCTCATCATTTTGGACCATGGGCTATAGCCCATATCGTACGGCATACTATAGCGCGCCGTTTTTCATCATTTTTGAAGATTTGAAAAAAATGACGAAATGACAAAAACGAAAGGTTATAGCCCATGTTTTTTGAAATTTTGAAAAAAAAAGTTAGCCTCGTTTCTCATCATTTTGGACCATGGGCTATAGCCCATATCGTACGGCATACTATAGCGCGCCGTTTTTCATCATTTTTGAAGATTTGAAAAAAATGACGAAATGACAAAAACGAAAGGTTATAGCCCATGTTTTTTGAAATTTTGAAAAAAAAAGTTAGCCTCGTTTCTCATCATTTTGGACCATGGGCTATAGCCCATATCGTACGGCATACTATAGCGCGCCGTTTTTCATCATTTTTGAAGATTTGAAAAAAATGACGAAATGACAAAAACGAAAGGTTATAGCCCATGTTTTTTGAAATTTTGAAAAAAAAAGTTAGCCTCATTTCTCATCATTTTGGACCATGGGCTATAGCCCATATCGTACGGCATACTATAGCGCGCCGTTTTTCATCATTTTTGAAGATTTGAAAAAAATGACGAAATGACAAAAACGATGGGTTATAGCCCATGTTTTTTGAAATTTTGGAAAAAAAAGTTAGCCTCGTTTCTCATCATTTTGGACCATGGGCTATAGCCCATATCGTACGGCATACTATAGCGCGCCGTTTTTCATCATTTTTGAAGATTTGAAAAAAATGACAAAATGACAAAAACGAAAGGTTATAGCCCATGTTTTTTGAAAATTTGAAAAAAAAAGTTAGCCCCGTTTCTCATCATTTTGGACCATGGGCTATAGCCCATATCGTACGGCATACTATAGCGCGCCGTTTTTAATCATATTTGAAGATTTGAAAAAAATGACGAAATGACAAAAACGAAAGGTTATAGCCCATGTTTTTTGAAATTTTGAAAAAAAAAGTTAGCCTCGTTTCTCATCATTTTGGACCATGGGCTATAGCCCATATCGTACGGCATACTATAGCGCGCCGTTTTTCACCATTTTTAAAGATTTGAAAAAAATTACGAAATGACAAAAACGATGGGTTATAGCCCATGTTTTTTGAAATTTTGAAAAAAAAAGTTAGCCTCGTTTCTCATCATTTTGGACCATGGGCTATAGCCCATATCGTACGGCATACTATAGCGTGCCGTTTTTCATCATTTTTAAAGATTTGAAAAAAATGACGAAATGACAAAAACGAAAGGTTATAGCCCATGTTTTTTGAAATTATGAAAAAAAAAGTTAGCCTCGTTTCTCATCATTTTGGACCATGGGCTATAGCCCATATCGTACGGCATACTATAGCGCGCCGTTTTTCATCATTTTTGAAGATTTGAAAAAAATGACAAAATGACAAAAACGAAAGGTTATAGCCCATGTTTTTTGAAATTTTGAAAAAAAAAGTTAGCCTCGTTTCTCATCATTTTGGACCATGGGCTATAGCCCATATCGTACGGCATACTATAGCGCGCCGTTTTTCATCCTTTTTGAAGATTTGAAAAAAATGACGAAATGACAAAAACGAAAGGTTATAGCCCATGTTTTTTGAAATTTTGAAAAAAAAAGTTAGCCTCGTTTCTCATCATTTTGGACCATGGGCTATAGCCCATATCGTACGGCATACTATAGCGCGCCGTTTTTCATCATTTTTGAAGATTTGAAAAAAATTACAAAATGACAAAAACGAAAGGTTATAGCCCATGTTCTTTGAAATTTTGAAAAAAAAAGTTAGCCTCGTTTCTCATCATTTTGGACCATGGGCTATAGCCCATATCGTACGGCATTCTATAGCGCGCCGTTTTTCATCATTTTTAAAGTTTTGAAAAAAATTACGAAATGACAAAAACGAAAGGTTATAGCCCATGTTTTTTGAAATTTTGAAAAAAAAAGTTAGCCTCGTTTCTCATCATTTTGGACCATGGGCTATAGCCCATATCGTACGGCATACTATAGCGCGCCGTTTTTCATCATTTTTGAAGATTTGAAAAAAATGACGAAATGACAAAAACGAAAGGTTATAGCCCATGTTTTTTGAAATTTTGAAAAAAAAAGTTAGCCTCGTTTCTCATCATTTTGGACCATGGGCTATAGCCCATATCGTACGGCATACTATAGCGCGCCGTTTTTCATCATTTTGGAAGATTTGAAAAAAATGACAAAATGACAAAAACGAAAGGTTATAGCCCATGTTTTTTGAAATTTTGAAAAAAAAAGTTAGCCTCGTTTCTCATCATTTTGGACCATGGGCTATAGCCCATATCGTACGGCATACTATAGCGCGCCGTTTTTCATCATTTTTGAAGATTTGAAAAAAATGACGAAATGACAAAAACGAAACGTTATAGCCCATGTTTTTTGAAATTTTGAAAAAAAAAGTTAGCCTCGTTTCTCATCATTTTGGACCATGGGCTATAGCCCATATCGTACGGCATACTATAGCGCGCCGTTTTTCATCCTTTTTGAAGATTTGAAAAAAATGACGAAATGACAAAAACGAAAGGTTATAGCCCATGTTTTTTGAAATTTAAAAAAAAAAAGTTAGCCTCGTTTCTCATCATTTTGGACCATGGGCTATAGCCCATATCGTACGGCATACTATAGCGCGCCGTTTTTCATCATTTTTGAAGATTTGAAAAAAATTACAAAATTACAAAAACGAAAGGTTATAGCCCATGTTTTTTGAAATTTTGAAAAAAAAAGTTAGCCTCGTTTCTCATCATTTTGGACCATGGGCTATAGCCCATATCGTACGGCATTCTATAGCGCGCCGTTTTTCATCATTTTTAAAGATTTGAAAAAAATTACGAAATGACAAAAACGAAAGGTTATAGCCCATGTTTTTTGAAATTTTGAAAAAAAAAGTTAGCCTCGTTTCTCATCATTTTGGACCATGGGCTATAGCCCATATCGTACGGCATACTATAGCGCGCCGTTTTTCATCATTTTTGAAGATTTGAAAAAAATGACGAAATGACAAAAACGAAAGGTTATAGCCCATGTTTTTTGAAATTTTGAAAAAAAAAGTTAGCCTCGTTTCTCATCATTTTGGACCATGGGCTATAGCCCATATCGTACGGCATACTATAGCGCGCCGTTTTTCATCATTTTGGAAGATTTGAAAAAAATGACAAAATGACAAAAACGAAAGGTTATAGCCCATGTTTTTTGAAATTTTGAAAAAAAAAGTTAGCCTCGTTTCTCATCATTTTGGACCATGGGCTATAGCCCATATCGTACGGCATACTATAGCGCGCCGTTTTTCATCATTTTTGAAGATTTGAAAAAAATGACGAAATGACAAAAACGAAACGTTATAGCCCATGTTTTTTGAAATTTTGAAAAAAAAAGTTAGCCTCGTTTCTCATCATTTTGGACCATGGGCTATAGCCCATATCGTACGGCATACTATAGCGCGCCGTTTTTCATCCTTTTTGAAGATTTGAAAAAAATGACGAAATGACAAAAACGAAAGGTTATAGCCCATGTTTTTTGAAATTTTGAAAAAAAAAGTTAGCCTCGTTTCTCATCATTTTGGACCATGGGCTATAGCCCATATCGTACGGCATACTATAGCGCGCCGTTTTTCATCATTTTTGAAGATTTGAAAAAAATTACAAAATTACAAAAACGAAAGGTTATAGCCCATGTTTTTTGAAATTTTGAAAAAAAAAGTTAGCCTCGTTTCTCATCATTTTGGACCATGGGCTATAGCCCATATCGTACGGCATTCTATAGCGCGCCGTTTTTCATCATTTTTAAAGATTTGAAAAAAATTACGAAATGACAAAAACGAAAGGTTATAGCCCATGTTTTTTGAAATTTTGAAAAAAAAAGTTAGCCTCGTTTCTCATCATTTTGGACCATGGGCTATAGCCCATATCGTACGGCATACTATAGCGCGCCGTTTTTCATCATTTTTGAAGATTTGAAAAAAATGACGAAATGACAAAAACGAAAGGTTATAGCCCATGTTTTTTGAAATTTTGAAAAAAAAAGTTAGCCTCGTTTCTCATCATTTTGGACCATGGGCTATAGCCCATATCGTACGGCATACTATAGCGCGCCGTTTTTCATCATTTTGGAAGATTTGAAAAAAATGACAAAATGACAAAAACGAAAGGTTATAGCCCATGTTTTTTGAAATTTTGAAAAAAAAAGTTAGCCTCGTTTCTCATCATTTTGGACCATGGGCTATAGCCCATATCGTACGGCATACTATAGCGCGCCGTTTTTCATCATTTTTGAAGATTTGAAAAAAATGACGAAATGACAAAAACGAAACGTTATAGCCCATGTTTTTTGAAATTTTGAAAAAAAAAGTTAGCCTCGTTTCTCATCATTTTGGACCATGGGCTATAGCCCATATCGTACGGCATACTATAGCGCGCCGTTTTTCATCCTTTTTGAAGATTTGAAAAAAATGACGAAATGACAAAAACGAAAGGTTATAGCCCATGTTTTTTGAAATTTTGAAAAAAAAAGTTAGCCTCGTTTCTCATCATTTTGGACCATGGGCTATAGCCCATATCGTACGGCATACTATAGCGCGCCGTTTTTCATCATTTTTGAAGATTTGAAAAAAATTACAAAATTACAAAAACGAAAGGTTATAGCCCATGTTTTTTGAAATTTTGAAAAAAAAGGTTAGCCTCGTTTCTCATCATTTTGGACCATGGGCTATAGCCCATATCGTACGGCATTCTATAGCGCGCCGTTTTTCATCATTTTTAAAGATTTGAAAAAAATTACGAAATGACAAAAACGAAAGGTTATAGCCCATGTTTTTTGAAATTTTGAAAAAAAAAGTTAGCCTCGTTTCTCATCATTTTGGACCATGGGCTATAGCCCATATCGTACGGCATACTATAGCGCGCCGTTTTTCATCATTTTTGAAGATTTGAAAAAAATGACGAAATGACAAAAACGAAAGGTTATAGCCCATGTTTTTTGAAATTTTGAAAAAAGAAGTTAGCCTCGTTTCTCATCATTTTGGACCATGGGCTATAGCCCATATCGTACGGCATACTATAGCGCGCCGTTTTTCATCATTTTGGAAGATTTGAAAAAAATGACAAAATGACAAAAACGAAAGGTTATAGCCCATGTTTTTTGAAATTTTGAAAAAAAAAGTTAGCCTCGTTTCTCATCATTTTGGACCATGGGCTATAGCCCATATCGTAGGGCATACTATAGCGCGCCGTTTTTCATAATTTTTGAAGATTTGAAAAAAATGACGAAATGACAAAAACGAAAGGTTATAGCCCATGTTTTTTGAAATTTAGAAAAAAAAAGTTAGCCTCGTTTCTCATCATTTTGGACCATGGGCTATAGCCCATATCGTACGGCATACTATAGCGCGCCGTTTTTCATCATTTTTGAAGATTTGAAAAAAATTACAAAATTACAAAAACGAAAGGTTATAGCCCATGTTTTTTGAAATTTTGAAAAAAAAAGTTAGCCTCGTTTCTCATCATTTTGGACCATGGGCTATAGCCCATATCGTACGGCATTCTATAGCGCGCCGTTTTTCATCATTTTTAAAGATTTGAAAAAAATTACGAAATGACAAAAACGAAAGGTTATAGCCCATGTTTTTTGAAATTTTGAAAAAAAAAGTTAGCCTCGTTTCTCATCATTTTGGACCATGGGCTATAGCCCATATCGTACGGCATACTATAGCGCGCCGTTTTTCATCATTTTTGAAGATTTGAAAAAAATGACGAAATGACAAAAACGAAAGGTTATAGCCCATGTTTTTTGAAATTTTGAAAAAAAAAGTTAGCCTCGTTTCTCATCATTTTGGACCATGGGCTATAGCCCATATCGTACGGCATACTATAGCGCGCCGTTTTTCATCATTTTGGAAGATTTGAAAAAAATGACAAAATGACAAAAACGAAAGGTTATAGCCCATGTTTTTTGAAATTTTGAAAAAAAAAGTTAGCCTCGTTTCTCATCATTTTGGACCATGGGCTATAGCCCATATCGTACGGCATACTATAGCGCGCCGTTTTTCATCATTTTTGAAGATTTGAAAAAAATGACGAAATGACAAAAACGAAACGTTATAGCCCATGTTTTTTGAAATTTTGAAAAAAAAAGTTAGCCTCGTTTCTCATCATTTTGGACCATGGGCTATAGCCCATATCGTACGGCATACTATAGCGCGCCGTTTTTCATCCTTTTTGAAGATTTGAAAAAAATGACGAAATGACAAAAACGAAAGGTTATAGCCCATGTTTTTTGAAATTTTGAAAAAAAAAGTTAGCCTCGTTTCTCATCATTTTGGACCATGAGCTATAGCCCATATCGTACGGCATACTATAGCGCGCCGTTTTTCATCATTTTTGAAGATTTGAAAAAAATTACAAAATTACAAAAACGAAAGGTTATAGCCCATGTTTTTTGAAATTTTGAAAAAAAAGGTTAGCCTCGTTTCTCATCATTTTGGACCATGGGCTATAGCCCATATCGTACGGCATTCTATAGCGCGCCGTTTTTCATCATTTTTAAAGATTTGAAAAAAATGACGAAATGACAAAAACGAAAGGTTATAGCCCATGTTTTTTGAAATTTTGAAAAAAAAAGTTAGCCTCGTTTCTCATCATTTTGGACCATGGGCTATAGCCCATATCGTACGGCATACTATAGCGCGCCGTTTTTCATCATTTTTGAAGATTTGAAAAAAATGACGAAATGACAAAAACGAAAGGTTATAGCCCATGTTTTTTGAAATTTTGAAAAAAAAAGTTAGCCTCGTTTCTCATCATTTTGGACCATGGGCTATAGCCCATATCGTACGGCATACTATAGCGCGCCGTTTTTCATCATTTTGGAAGATTTGAAAAAAATGACAAAATGACAAAAACGAAAGGTTATAGCCCATGTTTTTTGAAATTTTGAAAAAAAAAGTTAGCCTCGTTTCTCATCATTTTGGACCATGGGCTATAGCCCATATCGTACGGCATACTATAGCGCGCCGTTTTTCATCATTTTTGAAGATTTGAAAAAAATTACAAAATTACAAAAACGAAAGGTTATAGCCCATGTTTTTTGAAATTTTGAAAAAAAAAGTTAGCCTCGTTTCTCATCATTTTGGACCATGGGCTATAGCCCATATCGTACGGCATTCTATAGCGCGCCGTTTTTCATCATTTTTAAAGATTTGAAAAAAATTACGAAATGACAAAAACGAAAGGTTATAGCCCATGTTTTTTGAAATTTTGAAAAAAAAAGTTAGCCTCGTTTCTCATCATTTTGGACCATGGGCTATAGCCCATATCGTACGGCATACTATAGCGCGCCGTTTTTCATCATTTTTGAAGATTTGAAAAAAATGACGAAATGACAAAAACGAAAGGTTATAGCCCATGTTTTTTGAAATTTTGAAAAAAAAAGTTAGCCTCGTTTCTCATCATTTTGGACCATGGGCTATAGCCCATATCGTACGGCATACTATAGCGCGCCGTTTTTCATCATTTTGGAAGATTTGAAAAAAATGACAAAATGACAAAAACGAAAGGTTATAGCCCATGTTTTTTGAAATTTTGAAAAAAAAAGTTAGCCTCGTTTCTCATCATTTTGGACCATGGGCTATAGCCCATATCGTACGGCATACTATAGCGCGCCGTTTTTCATCATTTTTGAAGATTTGAAAAAAATGACGAAATGACAAAAACGAAACGTTATAGCCCATGTTTTTTGAAATTTTGAAAAAAAAAGTTAGCCTCGTTTCTCATCATTTTGGACCATGGGCTATAGCCCATATCGTACGGCATACTATAGCGCGCCGTTTTTCATCCTTTTTGAAGATTTGAAAAAAATGACGAAATGACAAAAACGAAAGGTTATAGCCCATGTTTTTTGAAATTTTGAAAAAAAAAGTTAGCCTCGTTTCTCATCATTTTGGACCATGGGCTATAGCCCATATCGTACGGCATACTATAGCGCGCCGTTTTTCATCATTTTTGAAGATTTGAAAAAAATTACAAAATTACAAAAACGAAAGGTTATAGCCCATGTTTTTTGAAATTTTGAAAAAAAAGGTTAGCCTCGTTTCTCATCATTTTGGACCATGGGCTATAGCCCATATCGTACGGCATTCTATAGCGCGCCGTTTTTCATCATTTTTAAAGATTTGAAAAAAATTACGAAATGACAAAAACGAAAGGTTATAGCCCATGTTTTTTGAAATTTTGAAAAAAAAAGTTAGCCTCGTTTCTCATCATTTTGGACCATGGGCTATAGCCCATATCGTACGGCATACTATAGCGCGCCGTTTTTCATCATTTTTGAAGATTTGAAAAAAATGACGAAATGACAAAAACGAAAGGTTATAGCCCATGTTTTTTGAAATTTTGAAAAAAAAAGTTAGCCTCGTTTCTCATCATTTTGGACCATGGGCTATAGCCCATATCGTACGGCATACTATAGCGCGCCGTTTTTCATCATTTTGGAAGATTTGAAAAAAATGACAAAATGACAAAAACGAAAGGTTATAGCCCATGTTTTTTGAAATTTTGAAAAAAAAAGTTAGCCTCGTTTCTCATCATTTTGGACCATGGGCTATAGCCCATATCGTAGGGCATACTATAGCGCGCCGTTTTTCATAATTTTTGAAGATTTGAAAAAAATGACGAAATGACAAAAACGAAAGGTTATAGCCCATGTTTTTTGAAATTTAGAAAAAAAAAGTTAGCCTCGTTTCTCATCATTTTGGACCATGGGCTATAGCCCATATCGTACGGCATACTATAGCGCGCCGTTTTTCATCCTTTTTGAAGATTTGAAAAAAATGACGAAATGACAAAAACGAAAGGTTATAGCCCATGTTTTTTGAAATTTTGAAAAAAAAAGTTAGCCTCGTTTCTCATCATTTTGGACCATGGGCTATAGCCCATATCGTACGGCATACTATAGCGCGCCGTTTTTCATCATTTTGGAAGATTTGAAAAAAATGACAAAATGACAAAAACGAAAGGTTATAGCCCATGTTTTTTGAAATTTTGAAAAAAAAAGTTAGCCTCGTTTCTCATCATTTTGGACCATGGGCTATAGCCCATATCGTACGGCATACTATAGCGCGCCGTTTTTCATCATTTTTGAAGATTTGAAAAAAATGACGAAATGACAAAAACGAAAGGTTATAGCCCATGTTTTTTGAAATTTTGAAAAAAAAAGTTAGCCTCGTTTCTCATCATTTTGGACCATGGGCTATAGCCCATATCGTACGGCATACTATAGCGCGCCGTTTTTCATCATTTTTGAAGATTTGAAAAAAATGACAAAATGACAAAAACGAAAGGTTATAGCCCATGTTTTTTGAAATTTTGAAAAAAAAAGTTAGCCTCGTTTCTCATCATTTTGGACCATGGGCTATAGCCCATATCGTACGGCATACTATAGCGCGCCGTTTTTCATCATTTTTAAAGATTTGAAAAAAAAAACGAAATGACAAAAACGATGGGTTATAGCCCATGTTTTTTGAAATTTTGAAAAAACAAGTTGGCCTCGTTTCTCATCATTTTGGACCATGGGCTATAGCCCATATCGTACGGCATACTATAGCGCGCCGTTTTCATCATTTTTAAAGATTTTAAAAAAATTACGAAATGACAAAAACGATGGGTTATAGCCCATGTTTTTTGAAATTTTGAAAAAATAAGTTAGCCTCGTTTCTCATCATTTTGGACCATGGGCTATAGCCCATATCGTACGGCATACTATAGCGCGCCGTTTTTCATCATTTTTGAAGATTTGAAAAAAATGACGAAATGACAAAAACGAAAGGTTATAGCCCATGTTTTTTGAAATTTTGAAAAAAAAACGTAGCCTCGTTTCTCATCATTTTGGACCATGGGCTATAGCCCATATCGTACGGCATACTATAGCGCGCCGTTTTTCATCATTTTTGAAGATTTGAAAAAAATGACGAAATGACAAAAACGATGGGTTATAGCCCATGTTTTTTGAAATTTTGAAAAAAAAAGTTAGCCTCGTTTCTCATCATTTTGGACCATGGGCTATAGCCCATATCGTACGGCATACTATAGCGCGCCGTTTTTCATCATTTTTGAAGATTTGAAAAAAATGACGAAATGACAAAAACGATGGGTTATAGCCCATGTTTTTTGAAATTTTGAAAAAAAAAGTTAGCCTCGTTTCTCATCATTTTGGACCATGGGCTATAGCCCATATCGTACGGCATACTATAGCGCGCCGTTTTTCATCATTTTTGAAGATTTGAAAAAAATGACAAAATGACAAAAACGAAAGGTTATAGCCCATGTTTTTTGAAATTTTGAAAAAAAAAGTTAGCCCCGTTTCTCATCATTTTGGACCATGGGCTATAGCCCATATCGTACGGCATACTATAGCGCGCCGTTTTTAATCATTTTTAAAGATTTGAAAAAAATGACGAAATGACAAAAACGAAAGGTTATAGCCCATGTTTTTTGAAATTTTGGAAAAAAAAGTTAGCCTCGTTTCTCATCATTTTGGACCATGGGCTATAGCCCATATCGTACAGCATACTATAGCGCGCCGTTTTTCATCATTTTTAAAGATTTGAATTTTTTTTTACGAAATGACAAAAACGATGGGCTATAGCCCATGTTTTTTGGAATTTTGAAAAAAAAAGTTAGCCTCGTTTCTCATCATTTTGGACCATGGGCTATAGCCCATATCGTACGGCATACTATAGCGCGCCGTTTTTCATCATTTTTGAAGATTTGAAAAAAATGACGAAATGACAAAAACGATGGGTTATAGCCCATGTTTTTTGAAATTTTGAAAAAAAAAATAGCCTCGTTTCTCATCATTTTGGACCATGGGCTAAAGCCCATATCGTACGGCATACTATAGCGCGCCGTTTTTCATCATTTTTGAAGATTTGAAAAAAATGACGAAATGACAAAAACGAAAGGTTATAGCCCATGTTTTTTGAAATTTTGAAAAAAAAAGTTAGCCTCGTTTCTCATCATTTTGGACCATGGGCTATAGCCCATATCGTACGGCATACTATAGCGCGCCGTTTTTCATCATTTTTGAAGATTTGAAAAAAATGACGAAATGACAAAAACGAAAGGTTATAGCCCATGTTTTTTGAAATTTTGAAAAAAAAAGTTAGCCTCGTTTCTCATCATTTTGGACCATGGGCTATAGCCCATATCGTACGGCATACTATAGCGCGCCGTTTTTCATCATTTTTGAAGATTTGAAAAAAATGACAAAATGACAAAAACGAAAGGTTATAGCCCATGTTTTTTGAAATTTTGAAAAAAAAAGTTAGCCTCGTTTCTCATCATTTTGGACCATGGGCTATAGCCCATATCGTACGGCATACTATAGCGCGCCGTTTTTCATCATTTTTGAAGATTTGAAAAAATGACGAAATGACAAAAACGAAAGATTATAGCCCATGTTTTTTGAAATTTTGAAAAAAAAAGTTAGCCTCGTTTCTCATCATTTTGGACCATGGGCTATAGCCCATATCGTACGGCATACTATAGCGCGCCGTTTTTCATCATTTTTGAAGATTTAAAAAAAATGACGAAATGACAAAAACGAAAGGTTATAGCCCATGTTTTTTGAAATTTTGAAAAAAACAGTTAGCCTCGTTTCTCATCATTTTTGACCATGGGCTATAGCCCATATCGTACGGCATACTATAGCGCGCCGTTTTTCATCATTTTTGAAGATTTGAAAAAAATGACGAAATGACAAAAACGAAAGGTTATAGCCCATGTTTTTTGAAATTTTGAAAAAAAAAGTTAGCCTCGTTTCTCATCATTTTGGACCATGGGCTTTAGCCCATATCGTACGGCATACTATAGCGCGCCGTTTTTCATCATTTTTGAAGATTTGAAAAAAATGACGAAATGACAAAAACGAAAGGTTATAGCCCATGTTTTTTGAAATTTTGAAAAAAAAAGTTAGCCTCGTTTCTCATCATTTTGGACCATGGGCTATAGCCCATATCGTACGGCATACTATAGCGCGCCGTTTTTCATCATTTTTGAAGATTTGAAAAAAATGACGAAATGACAAAAACGAAAGGTTATAGCCCATGTTTTTTGAAATTTTGAAAAAAAAAGTTAGCCTCGTTTCTCATCATTTTGGACCATGGGCTATAGCCCATATCGTACGGCATACTATAGCGCGCCGTTTTTCATCATTTTTGAAGATTTGAATTTTTTTTACAAAATGACAAAAACGAAAGGTTATAGCCCATGTTTTTTGAAATTTTGAAAAAAAAAGTTAGCCTCGTTTCTCATCATTTTGGACCATGGGCTATAGCCCATATCGTACGGCATTCTATAGAGCGCCGTTTTTCATCATTTTTAAAGATTTGAAAAAAATGACGAAATGACAAAAACGAAAGGTTATAGCCCATGTTTTTTGAAATTTTGAAAAAAAAAGTTAGCCTCGTTTCTCATCATTTTGGACCATGGGCTATAGCCCATATCGTACGGCATACTATAGCGCGCCGTTTTTCATAATTTTTAAAGATTTGAAAAAAATACGAAATGACAAAAACGATGGGTTATAGCCCATGTTTTTTGAAATTTTGAAAAAACAAGTTAGCCTCGTTTCTCATCATTTTGGACCATGGGCTATAGCCCATATCGTACGGCATACTATAGCGCGCCGTTTTTCATCATTTTTGAAGATTTGAAAAAAATGACGAAATGACAAAAACGAAAGGTTATAGCCCATGTTTTTTGAAATTTTGGAAAAAAAAGTTAGCCTCGTTTCTCATCATTTTGGACCATGGGCTATAGCCCATATCGTACGGCATACTATAGCGCGCCGTTTTTCATCATTTTTGAAGATTTGAAAAAAATGACGAAATGACAAAAACGATGGGTTATAGCCCATGTTTTTTGAAATTTTGAAAAAAAAAGTTAGCCTCGTTTCTCATCATTTTGGACCATGGGCTATAGCCCATATCGTACGGCATACTATAGCGCGCCGTTTTTCATCATTTTTGAAGATTTGAAAAAAATGACGAAATGACAAAAACGAAAGGTTATAGCCCATGTTTTTTGAAATTTTGAAAAAAAAACTTAGCCTCGTTTCTCATCATTTTGGACCATGGGCTATAGCCCATATCGTACGGCATACTATAGCGCGCCGTTTTTCATCATTTTTGAAGATTTGAAAAAAATGACGAAATGACAAAAACGAAAGGTTATAGCCCATGTTTTTTGAAATTTTGAAAAAAAAAGTTAGCCTCGTTTCTCATCATTTTGGACCATGGGCTATAGCCCATATCGTACGGCATACTATAGCGCGCCGTTTTTCATCATTTTTGAAGATTTGAAAAAAATGACAAAATGACAAAAACGAAAGGTTATAGCCCATGTTTTTTGAAATTTTGAAAAAAAAGGTTAGCCTCGTTTCTCATCATTTTGGACCATGGGCTATAGCCCATATCGTACGGCATACTATAGCGCGCCGTTTTTCATCATTTTTGAAGATTTGAAAAAAATGACGAAATGACAAAAACGAAAGGTTATAGCCCATGTTTTTTGAAATTTTGAAAAAAAAAGTTAGCCTCGTTTCTCATCATTTTGGACCATGGGCTATAGCCCATATCGTACGGCATACTATAGCGCGCCGTTTTTCATCATTTTTGAAGATTTAAAAAAAATGACGAAATGACAAAAACGAAAGGTTATAGCCCATGTTTTTTGAAATTTTGAAAAAAAAAGTTAGCCTCGTTTCTCATCATTTTGGACCATGGGCTATAGCCCATATCGTACGGCATACTATAGCGCGCCGTTTTTCATCATTTTTGAAGATTTGAAAAAAATGACAAAATGACAAAAACGAAAGGTTATAGCCCATGTTTTTTGAAATTTTGAAAAAAAAAGTTAGCCTCGTTTCTCATCATTTTGGACCATGGGCTATAGCCCATATCGTACGGCATACTATAGCGCGCCGTTTTTCATCATTTTTGAAGATTTGAAAAAATGACGAAATGACAAAAACGAAAGATTATAGCCCATGTTTTTTGAAATTTTGAAAAAAAAAGTTAGCCTCGTTTCTCATCATTTTGGACCATGGGCTATAGCCCATATCGTACGGCATACTATAGCGCGCCGTTTTTCATCATTTTTGAAGATTTAAAAAAAATGACGAAATGACAAAAACGAAAGGTTATAGCCCATGTTTTTTGAAATTTTGAAAAAAACAGTTAGCCTCGTTTCTCATCATTTTTGACCATGGGCTATAGCCCATATCGTACGGCATACTATAGCGCGCCGTTTTTCATCATTTTTGAAGATTTGAAAAAAATGACGAAATGACAAAAACGAAAGGTTATAGCCCATGTTTTTTGAAATTTTGAAAAAAAAAGTTAGCCTCGTTTCTCATCATTTTGGACCATGGGCTATAGCCCATATCGTACGGCATACTATAGCGCGCCGTTTTTCATCATTTTTGAAGATTTGATTTTTTTTTTACAAAATGACAAAAACGAAAGGTTATAGCCCATGTTTTTTGAAATTTTGAAAAAAAAAGTTAGCCTCGTTTCTCATCATTTTGGACCATGGGCTATAGCCCATATCGTACGGCATTCTATAGAGCGCCGTTTTTCATCATTTTTAAAGATTTGAAAAAAATGACGAAATGACAAAAACGAAAGGTTATAGCCCATGTTTTTTGAAATTTTGAAAAAAAAAGTTAGCCTCGTTTCTCATCATTTTGGACCATGGGCTATAGCCCATATCGTACGGCATACTATAGCGCGCCGTTTTTCATAATTTTTAAAGATTTGAAAAAAATACGAAATGACAAAAACGATGGGTTATAGCCCATGTTTTTTGAAATTTTGAAAAAACAAGTTAGCCTCGTTTCTCATCATTTTGGACCATGGGCTATAGCCCATATCGTACGGCATACTATAGCGCGCCGTTTTTCATCATTTTTGAAGATTTGAAAAAAATGACGAAATGACAAAAACGAAAGGTTATAGCCCATGTTTTTTGAAATTTTGGAAAAAAAAGTTAGCCTCGTTTCTCATCATTTTGGACCATGGGCTATAGCCCATATCGTACGGCATACTATAGCGCGCCGTTTTTCATCATTTTTGAAGATTTGAAAAAAATGACGAAATGACAAAAACGATGGGTTATAGCCCATGTTTTTTGAAATTTTGAAAAAAAAAGTTAGCCTCGTTTCTCATCATTTTGGACCATGGGCTATAGCCCATATCGTACGGCATACTATAGCGCGCCGTTTTTCATCATTTTTGAAGATTTGAAAAAAATGACGAAATGACAAAAACGAAAGGTTATAGCCCATGTTTTTTGAAATTTTGAAAAAAAAACTTAGCCTCGTTTCTCATCATTTTGGACCATGGGCTATAGCCCATATCGTACGGCATACTATAGCGCGCCGTTTTTCATCATTTTTGAAGATTTGAAAAAAATGACGAAATGACAAAAACGAAAGGTTATAGCCCATGTTTTTTGAAATTTTGAAAAAAAAAGTTAGCCTCGTTTCTCATCATTTTGGACCATGGGCTATAGCCCATATCGTACGGCATACTATAGCGCGCCGTTTTTCATCATTTTTGAAGATTTGAAAAAAATGACAAAATGACAAAAACGAAAGGTTATAGCCCATGTTTTTTGAAATTTTGAAAAAAAAAGTTAGCCTCGTTTCTCATCATTTTGGACCATGGGCTATAGCCCATATCGTACGGCATACTATAGCGCGCCGTTTTTCATCATTTTTGAAGATTTGAAAAAAATGACGAAATGACAAAAACGAAAGGTTATAGCCCATGTTTTTTGAAATTTTGAAAAAAAAAGTTAGCCTCGTTTCTCATCATTTTGGACCATGGGCTATAGCCCATATCGTACGGCATACTATAGCGCGCCGTTTTTCATCATTTTTGAAGATTTGAAAAAAATGACGAAATGACAAAAACGAAAGGTTATAGCCCATGTTTTTTGAAATTTTGAAAAAAAAAGTTAGCCTCGTTTCTCATCATTTTGGACCATGGGCTATAGCCCATATCGTACGGCATACTATAGCGCGCCGTTTTTCATCATTTTTGAAGATTTGAAAAAAATGACAAAATGACAAAAACGAAAGGTTATAGCCCATGTTTTTTGAAATTTTGAAAAAAAAAGTTAGCCTCGTTTCTCATCATTTTGGACCATGGGCTATAGCCCATATCGTACGGCATACTATAGCGCGCCGTTTTTCATCATTTTTGAAGATTTGAAAAAATGACGAAATGACAAAAACGAAAGATTATAGCCCATGTTTTTTGAAATTTTGAAAAAAAAAGTTAGCCTCGTTTCTCATCATTTTGGACCATGGGCTATAGCCCATATCGTACGGCATACTATAGCGCGCCGTTTTTCATCATTTTTGAAGATTTGAAAAAAATGACGAAATGACAAAAACGAAAGGTTATAGCCCATGTTTTTTGAAATTTTGAAAAAAAAAGTTAGCCTCGTTTCTCATCATTTTGGACCATGGGCTATAGCCCATATCGTACGGCATACTATAGCGCGCCGTTTTTCATCATTTTTGAAGATTTGATTTTTTTTTTACAAAATGACAAAAACGAAAGGTTATAGCCCATGTTTTTTGAAATTTTGAAAAAAAAAGTTAGCCTCGTTTCTCATCATTTTGGACCATGGGCTATAGCCCATATCGTACGGCATTCTATAGAGCGCCGTTTTTCATCATTTTTAAAGATTTGAAAAAAATGACGAAATGACAAAAACGAAAGGTTATAGCCCATGTTTTTTGAAATTTTGAAAAAAAAAGTTAGCCTCGTTTCTCATCATTTTGGACCATGGGCTATAGCCCATATCGTACGGCATACTATAGCGCGCCGTTTTTCATAATTTTTAAAGATTTGAAAAAAATACGAGATGACAAAAACGATGGGTTATAGCCCATGTTTTTTGAAATTTTGAAAAAACAAGTTAGCCTCGTTTCTCATCATTTTGGACCATGGGCTATAGCCCATATCGTACGGCATACTATAGCGCGCCGTTTTTCATCATTTTTGAAGATTTGAAAAAAATGACGAAATGACAAAAACGAAAGGTTATAGCCCATATTTTTTTAAATTTTGAAAAAAAAAGTTAGCCTCGTTTCTCATCATTTTGGACCATGGGCTATAGCCCATATCGTACGGCATACTATAGCGCGCCGTTTTTCATCATTTTTGAAGATTTGAAAAAAATGACGAAATGACAAAAACGATGGGTTATAGCCCATGTTTTTTGAAATTTTGAAAAAAAAAGTTAGCCTCGCTTCTCATCATTTTGGACCATGGGCTATAGCCCATATCGTACGGCATACTATAGCGCGCCGTTTTTCATCATTTTTGAAGATTTGAAAAAAATGACGAAATGACAAAAACGAAAGGTTATAGCCCATGTTTTTTGAAATTTTGAAAAAAAAAGTTAGCCTCGTTTCTCATCATTTTGGACCATGGGCTATAGCCCATATCGTACGGCATACTATAGCGCGCCGTTTTTCATCATTTTTGAAGATTTGAAAAAAATGACAAAATGACAAAAACCGAA
This sequence comes from Protomyctophum bolini, assembly GCF_963924005.1. NCBI lineage: Eukaryota > Metazoa > Chordata > Actinopteri > Myctophiformes > Myctophidae > Protomyctophum > Protomyctophum bolini. The sequence goes on from NW_027666092.1 coordinate 64,557, forward strand.
AGGTTATAGCCCATGTTTTTTGAAATTTTGAAAAAAAAAGTTAGCCTCGTTTCTCATCATTTTGGACCATGGGCTATAGCCCATATCGTACGGCATTCTATAGCGCGCCGTTTTTCATCATTTTTAAAGATTTGAAAAGAAATGACGAAATGACAAAAACGAAAGGTTATAGCCCATGTTTTTTGAAATTTTGAAAAAAAAAGTTACCCTCGTTTCTCATCATTTTGGACCATGGGCTATAGCCCATATCGTACGGCATACTATAGCGCGCCGTTTTTCATCATTTTTGAAGATTTGAAAAAAATGACGAAATGACAAAAACGAAAGGTTATAGCCCATGTTTTTTGAAATTTTGAAAAAAAAAGTTAGCCTCGTTTCTCATCATTTTGGACCATGGGCTATAGCCCATATCGTACGGCATACTATAGCGCGCCGTTTTTCATCATTTTGGAAGATTTGAAAAAAATGACAAAATGACAAAAACGAAAGGTTATAGCCCATGTTTTTTGAAATTTTGAAAAAAAAAGTTAGCCTCGTTTCTCATCATTTTGGACCATGGGCTATAGCCCATATCGTACGGCATACTATAGCGCGCCGTTTTTCATCATTTTTGAAGATTTGAAAAAAATGACGAAATGACAAAAACGAAAGGTTATAGCCCATGTTTTTTGAAATTTTGAAAAAAAAGTTAGCCTCGTTTCTCATCATTTTGGACCATGGGCTATAGCCCATATCGTACGGCATACTATAGCGCGCCGTTTTTCATCATTTTTGAAGATTTGATTTTTTTTTTACAAAATGACAAAAACGAAAGGTTATAGCCCATGTTTTTTGAAATTTTGAAAAAAAAAGTTAGCCTCGTTTCTCATCATTTTGGACCATGGGCTATAGCCCATATCGTACGGCATTCTATAGAGCGCCGTTTTTCATCATTTTTAAAGATTTGAAAAAAATGACGAAATGACAAAAACGAAAGGTTATAGCCCATGTTTTTTGAAATTTTGAAAAAACAAGTTAGCCTCGTTTCTCATCATTTTGGACCATGGGCTATAGCCCATATCGTACGGCATACTATAGCGCGCCGTTTTTCATCATTTTTGAAGATTTGAAAAAAATGACGAAATGACAAAAACGAAAGGTTATAGCCCATGTTTTTTGAAATTTTGAAAAAAAAAGTTAGCCTCGTTTCTCATCATTTTGGACCATGGGCTATAGCCCATATCGTACGGCATACTATAGCGCGCCGTTTTTCATCATTTTTGAAGATTTGAAAAAAATGACGAAATGACAAAAACGATGGGTTATAGCCCATGTTTTTTGAAATTTTGAAAAAAAAAGTTAGCCTCGCTTCTCATCATTTTGGACCATGGGCTATAGCCCATATCGTACGGCATACTATAGCGCGCCGTTTTTCATCATTTTTGAAGATTTGAAAAAAATGACGAAATGACAAAAACGAAAGGTTATAGCCCATGTTTTTTGAAATTTTGAAAAAAAAAGTTAGCCTCGTTTCTCATCATTTTGGACCATGGGCTTTAGCCCATATCGTACGGCATACTATAGCGCGCCGTTTTTCATCATTTTTGAAGATTTGAAAAAAATGACGAAATGACAAAAACGAAAGGTTATAGCCCATGTTTTTTGAAATTTTGAAAAAAAAAGTTAGCCTCGTTTCTCATCATTTTGGACCATGGGCTATAGCCCATATCGTACGGCATACTATAGCGCGCCGTTTTTCATCATTTTTGAAGATTTGAAAAAAATGACGAAATGACAAAAACGAAAGGTTATAGCCCATGTTTTTTGAAATTTTGAAAAAAAAAGTTAGCCTCGTTTCTCATCATTTTGGACCATGGGCTATAGCCCATATCGTACGGCATACTATAGCGCGCCGTTTTTCATCATTTTTGAAGATTTGAATTTTTTTTACAAAATGACAAAAACGAAAGGTTATAGCCCATGTTTTTTGAAATTTTGAAAAAAAAAGTTAGCCTCGTTTCTCATCATTTTGGACCATGGGCTATAGCCCATATCGTACGGCATTCTATAGAGCGCCGTTTTTCATCATTTTTAAAGATTTGAAAAAAATGACGAAATGACAAAAACGAAAGGTTATAGCCCATGTTTTTTGAAATTTTGAAAAAAAAAGTTAGCCTCGTTTCTCATCATTTTGGACCATGGGCTATAGCCCATATCGTACGGCATACTATAGCGCGCCGTTTTTCATAATTTTTAAAGATTTGAAAAAAATACGAAATGACAAAAACGATGGGTTATAGCCCATGTTTTTTGAAATTTTGAAAAAACAAGTTAGCCTCGTTTCTCATCATTTTGGACCATGGGCTATAGCCCATATCGTACGGCATACTATAGCGCGCCGTTTTTCATCATTTTTGAAGATTTGAAAAAAATGACGAAATGACAAAAACGAAAGGTTATAGCCCATGTTTTTTGAAATTTTGGAAAAAAAAGTTAGCCTCGTTTCTCATCATTTTGGACCATGGGCTATAGCCCATATCGTACGGCATACTATAGCGCGCCGTTTTTCATCATTTTTGAAGATTTGAAAAAAATGACGAAATGACAAAAACGATGGGTTATAGCCCATGTTTTTTGAAATTTTGAAAAAAAAAGTTAGCCTCGTTTCTCATCATTTTGGACCATGGGCTATAGCCCATATCGTACGGCATACTATAGCGCGCCGTTTTTCATCATTTTTGAAGATTTGAAAAAAATGACGAAATGACAAAAACGAAAGGTTATAGCCCATGTTTTTTGAAATTTTGAAAAAAAAACTTAGCCTCGTTTCTCATCATTTTGGACCATGGGCTATAGCCCATATCGTACGGCATACTATAGCGCGCCGTTTTTCATCATTTTTGAAGATTTGAAAAAAATGACGAAATGACAAAAACGAAAGGTTATAGCCCATGTTTTTTGAAATTTTGAAAAAAAAAGTTAGCCTCGTTTCTCATCATTTTGGACCATGGGCTATAGCCCATATCGTACGGCATACTATAGCGCGCCGTTTTTCATCATTTTTGAAGATTTGAAAAAAATGACAAAATGACAAAAACGAAAGGTTATAGCCCATGTTTTTTGAAATTTTGAAAAAAAAGGTTAGCCTCGTTTCTCATCATTTTGGACCATGGGCTATAGCCCATATCGTACGGCATACTATAGCGCGCCGTTTTTCATCATTTTTGAAGATTTGAAAAAAATGACGAAATGACAAAAACGAAAGGTTATAGCCCATGTTTTTTGAAATTTTGAAAAAAAAAGTTAGCCTCGTTTCTCATCATTTTGGACCATGGGCTATAGCCCATATCGTACGGCATACTATAGCGCGCCGTTTTTCATCATTTTTGAAGATTTAAAAAAAATGACGAAATGACAAAAACGAAAGGTTATAGCCCATGTTTTTTGAAATTTTGAAAAAAAAAGTTAGCCTCGTTTCTCATCATTTTGGACCATGGGCTATAGCCCATATCGTACGGCATACTATAGCGCGCCGTTTTTCATCATTTTTGAAGATTTGAAAAAAATGACAAAATGACAAAAACGAAAGGTTATAGCCCATGTTTTTTGAAATTTTGAAAAAAAAAGTTAGCCTCGTTTCTCATCATTTTGGACCATGGGCTATAGCCCATATCGTACGGCATACTATAGCGCGCCGTTTTTCATCATTTTTGAAGATTTGAAAAAATGACGAAATGACAAAAACGAAAGATTATAGCCCATGTTTTTTGAAATTTTGAAAAAAAAAGTTAGCCTCGTTTCTCATCATTTTGGACCATGGGCTATAGCCCATATCGTACGGCATACTATAGCGCGCCGTTTTTCATCATTTTTGAAGATTTTAAAAAAATGACGAAATGACAAAAACGAAAGGTTATAGCCCATGTTTTTTGAAATTTTGAAAAAAACAGTTAGCCTCGTTTCTCATCATTTTTGACCATGGGCTATAGCCCATATCGTACGGCATACTATAGCGCGCCGTTTTTCATCATTTTTGAAGATTTGAAAAAAATGACGAAATGACAAAAACGAAAGGTTATAGCCCATGTTTTTTGAAATTTTGAAAAAAAAAGTTAGCCTCGTTTCTCATCATTTTGGACCATGGGCTATAGCCCATATCGTACGGCATACTATAGCGCGCCGTTTTTCATCATTTTTGAAGATTTGATTTTTTTTTTACAAAATGACAAAAACGAAAGGTTATAGCCCATGTTTTTTGAAATTTTGAAAAAAAAAGTTAGCCTCGTTTCTCATCATTTTGGACCATGGGCTATAGCCCATATCGTACGGCATTCTATAGAGCGCCGTTTTTCATCATTTTTAAAGATTTGAAAAAAATGACGAAATGACAAAAACGAAAGGTTATAGCCCATGTTTTTTGAAATTTTGAAAAAAAAAGTTAGCCTCGTTTCTCATCATTTTGGACCATGGGCTATAGCCCATATCGTACGGCATACTATAGCGCGCCGTTTTTCATAATTTTTAAAGATTTGAAAAAAATACGAAATGACAAAAACGATGGGTTATAGCCCATGTTTTTTGAAATTTTGAAAAAACAAGTTAGCCTCGTTTCTCATCATTTTGGACCATGGGCTATAGCCCATATCGTACGGCATACTATAGCGCGCCGTTTTTCATCATTTTTGAAGATTTGAAAAAAATGACGAAATGACAAAAACGAAAGGTTATAGCCCATGTTTTTTGAAATTTTGGAAAAAAAAGTTAGCCTCGTTTCTCATCATTTTGGACCATGGGCTATAGCCCATATCGTACGGCATACTATAGCGCGCCGTTTTTCATCATTTTTGAAGATTTGAAAAAAATGACGAAATGACAAAAACGATGGGTTATAGCCCATGTTTTTTGAAATTTTGAAAAAAAAAGTTAGCCTCGTTTCTCATCATTTTGGACCATGGGCTATAGCCCATATCGTACGGCATACTATAGCGCGCCGTTTTTCATCATTTTTGAAGATTTGAAAAAAATGACGAAATGACAAAAACGAAAGGTTATAGCCCATGTTTTTTGAAATTTTGAAAAAAAAACTTAGCCTCGTTTCTCATCATTTTGGACCATGGGCTATAGCCCATATCGTACGGCATACTATAGCGCGCCGTTTTTCATCATTTTTGAAGATTTGAAAAAAATGACGAAATGACAAAAACGAAAGGTTATAGCCCATGTTTTTTGAAATTTTGAAAAAAAAAGTTAGCCTCGTTTCTCATCATTTTGGACCATGGGCTATAGCCCATATCGTACGGCATACTATAGCGCGCCGTTTTTCATCATTTTTGAAGATTTGAAAAAAATGACAAAATGACAAAAACGAAAGGTTATAGCCCATGTTTTTTGAAATTTTGAAAAAAAAAGTTAGCCTCGTTTCTCATCATTTTGGACCATGGGCTATAGCCCATATCGTACGGCATACTATAGCGCGCCGTTTTTCATCATTTTTGAAGATTTGAAAAAAATGACGAAATGACAAAAACGAAAGGTTATAGCCCATGTTTTTTGAAATTTTGAAAAAAAAAGTTAGCCTCGTTTCTCATCATTTTGGACCATGGGCTATAGCCCATATCGTACGGCATACTATAGCGCGCCGTTTTTCATCATTTTTGAAGATTTGAAAAAAATGACGAAATGACAAAAACGAAAGGTTATAGCCCATGTTTTTTGAAATTTTGAAAAAAAAAGTTAGCCTCGTTTCTCATCATTTTGGACCATGGGCTATAGCCCATATCGTACGGCATACTATAGCGCGCCGTTTTTCATCATTTTTGAAGATTTGAAAAAAATGACAAAATGACAAAAACGAAAGGTTATAGCCCATGTTTTTTGAAATTTTGAAAAAAAAAGTTAGCCTCGTTTCTCATCATTTTGGACCATGGGCTATAGCCCATATCGTACGGCATACTATAGCGCGCCGTTTTTCATCATTTTTGAAGATTTGAAAAAATGACGAAATGACAAAAACGAAAGATTATAGCCCATGTTTTTTGAAATTTTGAAAAAAAAAGTTAGCCTCGTTTCTCATCATTTTGGACCATGGGCTATAGCCCATATCGTACGGCATACTATAGCGCGCCGTTTTTCATCATTTTTGAAGATTTGAAAAAAATGACGAAATGACAAAAACGAAAGGTTATAGCCCATGTTTTTTGAAATTTTGAAAAAAAAAGTTAGCCTCGTTTCTCATCATTTTGGACCATGGGCTATAGCCCATATCGTACGGCATACTATAGCGCGCCGTTTTTCATCATTTTTGAAGATTTGATTTTTTTTTTACAAAATGACAAAAACGAAAGGTTATAGCCCATGTTTTTTGAAATTTTGAAAAAAAAAGTTAGCCTCGTTTCTCATCATTTTGGACCATGGGCTATAGCCCATATCGTACGGCATTCTATAGAGCGCCGTTTTTCATCATTTTTAAAGATTTGAAAAAAATGACGAAATGACAAAAACGAAAGGTTATAGCCCATGTTTTTTGAAATTTTGAAAAAAAAAGTTAGCCTCGTTTCTCATCATTTTGGACCATGGGCTATAGCCCATATCGTACGGCATACTATAGCGCGCCGTTTTTCATAATTTTTAAAGATTTGAAAAAAATACGAAATGACAAAAACGATGGGTTATAGCCCATGTTTTTTGAAATTTTGAAAAAACAAGTTAGCCTCGTTTCTCATCATTTTGGACCATGGGCTATAGCCCATATCGTACGGCATACTATAGCGCGCCGTTTTTCATCATTTTTGAAGATTTGAAAAAAATGACGAAATGACAAAAACGAAAGGTTATAGCCCATATTTTTTTAAATTTTGAAAAAAAAAGTTAGCCTCGTTTCTCATCATTTTGGACCATGGGCTATAGCCCATATCGTACGGCATACTATAGCGCGCCGTTTTTCATCATTTTTGAAGATTTGAAAAAAATGACGAAATGACAAAAACGATGGGTTATAGCCCATGTTTTTTGAAATTTTGAAAAAAAAAGTTAGCCTCGCTTCTCATCATTTTGGACCATGGGCTATAGCCCATATCGTACGGCATACTATAGCGCGCCGTTTTTCATCATTTTTGAAGATTTGAAAAAAATGACGAAATGACAAAAACGAAAGGTTATAGCCCATGTTTTTTGAAATTTTGAAAAAAAAAGTTAGCCTCGTTTCTCATCATTTTGGACCATGGGCTATAGCCCATATCGTACGGCATACTATAGCGCGCCGTTTTTCATCATTTTTGAAGATTTGAAAAAAATGACAAAATGACAAAAACGAAAGGTTATAGCCCATGTTTTTTGAAATTTTGAAAAAAAAAGTTAGCCTCGTTTCTCATCATTTTGGACCATGGGCTATAGCCCATATCGTACGGCATTCTATAGCGCGCCGTTTTTCATCATTTTTAAAGATTTGAAAAGAAATGACGAAATGACAAAAACGAAAGGTTATAGCCCATGTTTTTTGAAATTTTGAAAAAAAAAGTTACCCTCGTTTCTCATCATTTTGGACCATGGGCTATAGCCCATATCGTACGGCATACTATAGCGCGCCGTTTTTCATCATTTTTGAAGATTTGAAAAAAATGACGAAATGACAAAAACGAAAGGTTATAGCCCATGTTTTTTGAAATTTTGAAAAAAAAAGTTAGCCTCGTTTCTCATCATTTTGGACCATGGGCTATAGCCCATATCGTACGGCATACTATAGCGCGCCGTTTTTCATCATTTTGGAAGATTTGAAAAAAATGACAAAATGACAAAAACGAAAGGTTATAGCCCATGTTTTTTGAAATTTTGAAAAAAAAAGTTAGCCTCGTTTCTCATCATTTTGGACCATGGGCTATAGCCCATATCGTACGGCATACTATAGCGCGCCGTTTTTCATCATTTTTGAAGATTTGAAAAAAATGACGAAATGACAAAAACGAAAGGTTATAGCCCATGTTTTTTGAAATTTTGAAAAAAAAAGTTAGCCTCGTTTCTCATCATTTTGGACCATGGGCTATAGCCCATATCGTACGGCATACTATAGCGCGCCGTTTTTCATCATTTTTGAAGATTTGATTTTTTTTTTACAAAATGACAAAAACGAAAGGTTATAGCCCATGTTTTTTGAAATTTTGAAAAAAAAAGTTAGCCTCGTTTCTCATCATTTTGGACCATGGGCTATAGCCCATATCGTACGGCATTCTATAGAGCGCCGTTTTTCATCATTTTTAAAGATTTGAAAAAAATGACGAAATGACAAAAACGAAAGGTTATAGCCCATGTTTTTTGAAATTTTGAAAAAACAAGTTAGCCTCGTTTCTCATCATTTTGGACCATGGGCTATAGCCCATATCGTACGGCATACTATAGCGCGCCGTTTTTCATCATTTTTGAAGATTTGAAAAAAATGACGAAATGACAAAAACGAAAGGTTATAGCCCATGTTTTTTGAAATTTTGAAAAAAAAAGTTAGCCTCGTTTCTCATCATTTTGGACCATGGGCTATAGCCCATATCGTACGGCATACTATAGCGCGCCGTTTTTCATCATTTTTGAAGATTTGAAAAAAATGACGAAATGACAAAAACGATGGGTTATAGCCCATGTTTTTTGAAATTTTGAAAAAAAAAGTTAGCCTCGCTTCTCATCATTTTGGACCATGGGCTATAGCCCATATCGTACGGCATACTATAGCGCGCCGTTTTTCATCATTTTTGAAGATTTGAAAAAAATGACGAAATGACAAAAACGAAAGGTTATAGCCCATGTTTTTTGAAATTTTGAAAAAAAAAGTTAGCCTCGTTTCTCATCATTTTGGACCATGGGCTATAGCCCATATCGTACGGCATACTATAGCGCGCCGTTTTTCATCATTTTTGAAGATTTGAAAAAAATGACGAAATGACAAAAACGAAAGGTTATAGCCCATGTTTTTTGAAATTTTGAAAAAAAAAGTTAGCCTCGTTTCTCATCATTTTGGACCATGGGCTATAGCCCATATCGTACGGCATACTATAGCGCGCCGTTTTTCATCATTTTTGAAGATTTGAAAAAAATGACAAAATGACAAAAACGAAAGGTTATAGCCCATGTTTTTTGAAATTTTGAAAAAAAAAGTTAGCCTCGTTTCTCATCATTTTGGACCATGGGCTATAGCCCATATCGTACGGCATTCTATAGCGCGCCGTTTTTCATCATTTTTAAAGATTTGAAAAGAAATGACGAAATGACAAAAACGAAAGGTTATAGCCCATGTTTTTTGAAATTTTGAAAAAAAAAGTTACCCTCGTTTCTCATCATTTTGGACCATGGGCTATAGCCCATATCGTACGGCATACTATAGCGCGCCGTTTTTCATCATTTTTGAAGATTTGAAAAAAATGACGAAATGACAAAAACGAAAGGTTATAGCCCATGTTTTTTGAAATTTTGAAAAAAAAAGTTAGCCTCGTTTCTCATCATTTTGGACCATGGGCTATAGCCCATATCGTACGGCATACTATAGCGCGCCGTTTTTCATCATTTTTGAAGATTTGAAAAAAATGACAAAATGACAAAAACGAAAGGTTATAGCCCATGTTTTTTGAAATTTTGAAAAAAAAAGTTAGCCTCGTTTCTCATCATTTTGGACCATGGGCTATAGCCCATATCGTACGGCATTCTATAGCGCGCCGTTTTTCATCATTTTTAAAGATTTGAAAAGAAATGACGAAATGACAAAAACGAAAGGTTATAGCCCATGTTTTTTGAAATTTTGAAAAAAAAAGTTACCCTCGTTTCTCATCATTTTGGACCATGGGCTATAGCCCATATCGTACGGCATACTATAGCGCGCCGTTTTTCATCATTTTTGAAGATTTGAAAAAAATGACGAAATGACAAAAACGAAAGGTTATAGCCCATGTTTTTTGAAATTTTGAAAAAAAAAGTTAGCCTCGTTTCTCATCATTTTGGACCATGGGCTATAGCCCATATCGTACGGCATACTATAGCGCGCCGTTTTTCATCATTTTTGAAGATTTGAAAAAAATGACAAAATGACAAAAACGAAAGGTTATAGCCCATGTTTTTTGAAATTTTGAAGAAAAAAGTTAGCCTCGTTTCTCATCATTTTGGACCATGGGCTATAGCCCATATCGTACGGCATACTATAGCGCGCCGTTTTTCATCATTTTTGAAGATTTGAAAAAAATGACGAAATGACAAAAACGAAAGGTTATAGCCCATGTTTTTTGAAATTTTGAAAAAAAAACTTAGCCTCGTTTCTCATCATTTTGGACCATGGGCTATAGCCCATATCGTACGGCATACTATAGCGCGCCGTTTTTCATCATTTTTGAAGATTTGAAAAAAATGACGAAATGACAAAAACGATGGGTTATAGCCCATGTTTTTTGAAATTTTGAAAAAAAAAGTTAGCCTCGTTTCTCATCATTTTGGACCATGGGCTATAGCCCATATCGTACGGCATACTATAGCGCGCCGTTTTTCATCATTTTTGAAGATTTGAAAAAAATGACAAAATGACAAAAACGAAAGGTTATAGCCCATGTTTTTTGAAATTTTGAAAAAAAAAGTTAGCCTCGTTTCTCATCATTTTGGACCATGGGCTATAGCCCATATCGTACGGCATACTATAGCGCGCCGTTTTTCATCATTTTTGAAGATTTGAAAAAAATGACGAAATGACAAAAACGAAAGGTTATAGCCCATGTTTTTTGAAATTTTGAAAAAAAAAGTTAGCCTCGTTTCTCATCATTTTGGACCATGGGCTATAGCCCATATCGTACGGCATACTATAGCGCGCCGTTTTTCATCATTTTTGAAGATTTGAAAAAAATGACAAAATGACAAAAACGAAAGGTTATAGCCCATGTTTTTTGAAATTTTGAAAAAAAAAGTTAGCCTCGTTTCTCATCATTTTGGACCATGGGCTATAGCCCATATCGTACGGCATACTATAGCGCGCCGTTTTTCATCATTTTTGAAGATTTGAAAAAAATGACGAAATGACAAAAACGAAAGGTTATAGCCCATGTTTTTTGAAATTTTGAAAAAAAAAGTTAGCCTCGTTTCTCATCATTTTGGACCATGGGCTATAGCCCATATCGTACGGCATACTATAGCGCGCCGTTTTTCATCATTTTTGAAGATTTGAAAAAAATGACGAAATGACAAAAACGAAAGGTTATAGCCCATGTTTTTTGAAATTTTGAAAAAAAAAGTTAGCCTCGTTTCTCATCATTTTGGACCATGGGCTATAGCCCATATCGTACGGCATACTATAGCGCGCCGTTTTTCATCATTTTTGAAGATTTGAAAAAAATGACAAAATGACAAAAACGAAAGGTTATAGCCCATGTTTTTTGAAATTTTGAAAAAAAAAGTTAGCCTCGTTTCTCATCATTTTGGACCATGGGCTATAGCCCATATCGTACGGCATACTATAGCGCGCCGTTTTTCATCATTTTTGAAGATTTGAAAAAAATGACAAAATGACAAAAACGAAAGGTTATAGCCCATGTTTTTTGAAATTTTGAAAAAAAAAGTTAGCCTCGTTTCTCATCATTTTGGACCATGGGCTATAGCCCATATCGTACGGCATACTATAGCGCGCCGTTTTTCATCATTTTTGAAGATTTGAAAAAAATGACGAAATGACAAAAACGAAAGGTTATAGCCCATGTTTTTTGAAATTTTGAAAAAAAAAGTTAGCCTCGTTTCTCATCATTTTGGACCATGGGCTATAGCCCATATCGTACGGCATACTATAGCGCGCCGTTTTTCATCATTTTTGAAGATTTGATTTTTTTTTACAAAATGACAAAAACGAAAGGTTATAGCCCATGTTTTTTGAAATTTTGAAAAAAAAAGTTAGCCTCGTTTCTCATCATTTTGGACCATGGGCTATAGCCCATATCGTACGGCATTCTATAGAGCGCCGTTTTTCATCATTTTTAAAGATTTGAAAAAAATGACGAAATGACAAAAACGAAAGGTTATAGCCCATGTTTTTTGAAATTTTGAAAAAAAAAGTTAGCCTCGTTTCTCATCATTTTGGACCATGGGCTATAGCCCATATCGTACGGCATACTATAGCGCGCCGTTTTTCATAATTTTTAAAGATTTGAAAAAAATACGAAATGACAAAAACGATGGGTTATAGCCCATGTTTTTTGAAATTTTGAAAAAACAAGTTAGCCTCGTTTCTCATCATTTTGGACCATGGGCTATAGCCCATATCGTACGGCATACTATAGCGCGCCGTTTTTCATCATTTTTGAAGATTTGAAAAAAATGACGAAATGACAAAAACGAAAGGTTATAGCCCATATTTTTTTAAATTTTGAAAAAAAAAGTTAGCCTCGTTTCTCATCATTTTGGACCATGGGCTATAGCCCATATCGTACGGCATACTATAGCGCGCCGTTTTTCATCATTTTTGAAGATTTGAAAAAAATGACGAAATGACAAAAACGATGGGTTATAGCCCATGTTTTTTGAAATTTTGAAAAAAAAAGTTAGCCTCGCTTCTCATCATTTTGGACCATGGGCTATAGCCCATATCGTACGGCATACTATAGCGCGCCGTTTTTCATCATTTTTGAAGATTTGAAAAAAATGACGAAATGACAAAAACGAAAGGTTATAGCCCATGTTTTTTGAAATTTTGAAAAAAAAAGTTAGCCTCGTTTCTCATCATTTTGGACCATGGGCTATAGCCCATATCGTACGGCATACTATAGCGCGCCGTTTTTCATCATTTTTGAAGATTTGAAAAAAATGACAAAATGACAAAAACGAAAGGTTATAGCCCATGTTTTTTGAAATTTTGAAAAAAAAAGTTAGCCTCGTTTCTCATCATTTTGGACCATGGGCTATAGCCCATATCGTACGGCATTCTATAGCGCGCCGTTTTTCATCATTTTTAAAGATTTGAAAAGAAATGACGAAATGACAAAAACGAAAGGTTATAGCCCATGTTTTTTGAAATTTTGAAAAAAAAAGTTACCCTCGTTTCTCATCATTTTGGACCATGGGCTATAGCCCATATCGTACGGCATACTATAGCGCGCCGTTTTTCATCATTTTTGAAGATTTGAAAAAAATGACGAAATGACAAAAACGAAAGGTTATAGCCCATGTTTTTTGAAATTTTGAAAAAAAAAGTTAGCCTCGTTTCTCATCATTTTGGACCATGGGCTATAGCCCATATCGTACGGCATACTATAGCGCGCCGTTTTTCATCATTTTGGAAGATTTGAAAAAAATGACAAAATGACAAAAACGAAAGGTTATAGCCCATGTTTTTTGAAATTTTGAAAAAAAAAGTTAGCCTCGTTTCTCATCATTTTGGACCATGGGCTATAGCCCATATCGTACGGCATACTATAGCGCGCCGTTTTTCATCATTTTTGAAGATTTGAAAAAAATGACGAAATGACAAAAACGAAAGGTTATAGCCCATGTTTTTTGAAATTTTGAAAAAAAAAGTTAGCCTCGTTTCTCATCATTTTGGACCATGGGCTATAGCCCATATCGTACGGCATACTATAGCGCGCCGTTTTTCATCATTTTTGAAGATTTGATTTTTTTTTTTACAAAATGACAAAAACGAAAGGTTATAGCCCATGTTTTTTGAAATTTTGAAAAAAAAAGTTAGCCTCGTTTCTCATCATTTTGGACCATGGGCTATAGCCCATATCGTACGGCATTCTATAGAGCGCCGTTTTTCATCATTTTTAAAGATTTGAAAAAAATGACGAAATGACAAAAACGAAAGGTTATAGCCCATGTTTTTTGAAATTTTGAAAAAAAAAGTTAGCCTCGTTTCTCATCATTTTGGACCATGGGCTATAGCCCATATCGTACGGCATACTATAGCGCGCCGTTTTTCATAATTTTTAAAGATTTGAAAAAAATACGAAATGACAAAAACGATGGGTTATAGCCCATGTTTTTTGAAATTTTGAAAAAACAAGTTAGCCTCGTTTCTCATCATTTTGGACCATGGGCTATAGCCCATATCGTACGGCATACTATAGCGCGCCGTTTTTCATCATTTTTGAAGATTTGAAAAAAATGACGAAATGACAAAAACGAAAGGTTATAGCCCATGTTTTTTGAAATTTTGAAAAAAAAAGTTAGCCTCGTTTCTCATCATTTTGGACCATGGGCTATAGCCCATATCGTACGGCATACTATAGCGCGCCGTTTTTCATCATTTTTGAAGATTTGAAAAAAATGACGAAATGACAAAAACGATGGGTTATAGCCCATGTTTTTTGAAATTTTGAAAAAAAAAGTTAGCCTCGCTTCTCATCATTTTGGACCATGGGCTATAGCCCATATCGTACGGCATACTATAGCGCGCCGTTTTTCATCATTTTTGAAGATTTGAAAAAAATGACGAAATGACAAAAACGAAAGGTTATAGCCCATGTTTTTTGAAATTTTGAAAAAAAAACTTAGCCTCGTTTCTCATCATTTTGGACCATGGGCTATAGCCCATATCGTACGGCATACTATAGCGCGCCGTTTTTCATCATTTTTGAAGATTTGAAAAAAATGACGAAATGACAAAAACGAAAGGTTATAGCCCATGTTTTTTGAAATTTTGAAAAAAAAAGTTAGCCTCGTTTCTCATCATTTTGGACCATGGGCTATAGCCCATATCGTACGGCATACTATAGCGCGCCGTTTTTCATCATTTTTGAAGATTTGAAAAAAATGACAAAATGACAAAAACGAAAGGTTATAGCCCATGTTTTTTGAAATTTTGAAAAAAAAAGTTAGCCTCGTTTCTCATCATTTTGGACCATGGGCTATAGCCCATATCGTACGGCATTCTATAGCGCGCCGTTTTTCATCATTTTTAAAGATTTGAAAAGAAATGACGAAATGACAAAAACGAAAGGTTATAGCCCATGTTTTTTGAAATTTTGAAAAAAAAAGTTACCCTCGTTTCTCATCATTTTGGACCATGGGCTATAGCCCATATCGTACGGCATACTATAGCGCGCCGTTTTTCATCATTTTTGAAGATTTGAAAAAAATGACGAAATGACAAAAACGAAAGGTTATAGCCCATGTTTTTTGAAATTTTGAAAAAAAAAGTTAGCCTCGTTTCTCATCATTTTGGACCATGGGCTATAGCCCATATCGTACGGCATACTATAGCGCGCCGTTTTTCATCATTTTTGAAGATTTGAAAAAAATGACAAAATGACAAAAACGAAAGGTTATAGCCCATGTTTTTTGAAATTTTGAAGAAAAAAGTTAGCCTCGTTTCTCATCATTTTGGACCATGGGCTATAGCCCATATCGTACGGCATACTATAGCGCGCCGTTTTTCATCATTTTTGAAGATTTGAAAAAAATGACGAAATGACAAAAACGAAAGGTTATAGCCCATGTTTTTTGAAATTTTGAAAAAAAAACTTAGCCTCGTTTCTCATCATTTTGGACCATGGGCTATAGCCCATATCGTACGGCATACTATAGCGCGCCGTTTTTCATCATTTTTGAAGATTTGAAAAAAATGACGAAATGACAAAAACGATGGGTTATAGCCCATGTTTTTTGAAATTTTGAAAAAAAAAGTTAGCCTCGTTTCTCATCATTTTGGACCATGGGCTATAGCCCATATCGTACGGCATACTATAGCGCGCCGTTTTTCATCATTTTTGAAGATTTGAAAAAAATGACAAAATGACAAAAACGAAAGGTTATAGCCCATGTTTTTTGAAATTTTGAAAAAAAAAGTTAGCCTCGTTTCTCATCATTTTGGACCATGGGCTATAGCCCATATCGTACGGCATACTATAGCGCGCCGTTTTTCATCATTTTTGAAGATTTGAAAAAAATGACGAAATGACAAAAACGAAAGGTTATAGCCCATGTTTTTTGAAATTTTGAAAAAAAAAGTTAGCCTCGTTTCTCATCATTTTGGACCATGGGCTATAGCCCATATCGTACGGCATACTATAGCGCGCCGTTTTTCATCATTTTTGAAGATTTGAAAAAAATGACGAAATGACAAAAACGAAAGGTTATAGCCCATGTTTTTTGAAATTTTGAAAAAAACAGTTAGCCTCGTTTCTCATCATTTTTGACCATGGGCTATAGCCCATATCGTACGGCATACTATAGCGCGCCGTTTTTCATCATTTTTGAAGATTTGAAAAAAATGACGAAATGACAAAAACGAAAGGTTATAGCCCATGTTTTTTGAAATTTTGAAAAAAAAAGTTAGCCTCGTTTCTCATCATTTTGGACCATGGGCTATAGCCCATATCGTACGGCATACTATAGCGCGCCGTTTTTCATCATTTTTGAAGATTTGAAAAAAATGACGAAATGACAAAAACGAAAGGTTATAGCCCATGTTTTTTGAAATTTTGAAAAAAAAAGTTAGCCTCGTTTCTCATCATTTTGGACCATGGGCTATAGCCCATATCGTACGGCATACTATAGCGCGCCGTTTTTCATCATTTTTGAAGATTTGAAAAAAATGACGAAATGACAAAAACGAAAGGTTATAGCCCATGTTTTTTGAAATTTTGAAAAAAAAAGTTAGCCTCGTTTCTCATCATTTTGGACCATGGGCTATAGCCCATATCGTACGGCCATACTATAGCGCGCCGTTTTTCATCATTTTTGAAGATTTGAAAAAAATGACGAAATGACAAAAACGAAAGGTTATAGCCCATGTTTTTTGAAATTTTGAAAAAAAAAGTTAGCCTCGTTTCTCATCATTTTGGACCATGGGCTATAGCCCATATCGTACGGCATACTATAGCGCGCCGTTTTTCATCATTTTTGAAGATTTGAAAAAAATGACGAAATGACAAAAACGAAAGGTTATAGCCCATGTTTTTTGAAATTTTGAAAAAAAAAGTTAGCCTCGTTTCTCATCATTTTGGACCATGGGCTATAGCCCATATCGTACGGCATACTATAGCGCGCCGTTTTTCATCATTTTTGAAGATTTGAAAAAAATGACGAAATGACAAAAACGATGGGTTATAGCCCATGTTTTTTGAAATTTTGAAAAAAAAAGTTAGCCTCGTTTCTCATCATTTTGGACCATGGGCTATAGCCCATATCGTACGGCATACTATAGCGCGCCGTTTTTCATCATTTTTGAAGATTTGAAAAAAATGACAAAATGACAAAAACGAAAGGTTATAGCCCATGTTTTTTGAAATTTTGAAAAAAAAAGTTAGCCTCGTTTCTCATCATTTTGGACCATGGGCTATAGCCCATATCGTACGGCATACTATAGCGCGCCGTTTTTCATCATTTTTGAAGATTTGAAAAAAATGACGAAATGACAAAAACGAAAGGTTATAGCCCATGTTTTTTGAAATTTTGAAAAAAAAAGTTAGCCTCGTTTCTCATCATTTTGGACCATGGGCTATAGCCCATATCGTACGGCATACTATAGCGCGCCGTTTTTCATCATTTTTGAAGATTTGAAAAAAATGACGAAATGACAAAAACGAAAGGTTATAGCCCATGTTTTTTGAAATTTTGAAAAAAACAGTTAGCCTCGTTTCTCATCATTTTTGACCATGGGCTATAGCCCATATCGTACGGCATACTATAGCGCGCCGTTTTTCATCATTTTTGAAGATTTGAATTTTTTTTCGAAATGACAAAAACGAAAGGTTATAGCCCATGTTTTTTGAAATTTTGAAAAAAAAAGTTAGCCTCGTTTCTCATCATTTTGGACCATGGGCTATAGCCCATATCGTACAGCATACTATAGCGCGCCGTTTTTCATCATTTTTAAAGATTTGAATTTTTTTTTACGAAATGACAAAAACGATGGGTTATAGCCCATGTTTTTTGAAATTTTGAAAAAAAAAATAGCCTCGTTTCTCATCATTTTGGACCATGGGCTATAGCCCATATCGTACGGCATACTATAGCGCGCCGTTTTTCATCATTTTTGAAGATTTGAAAAAAATGACGAAATGACAAAAACGAAAGGTTATAGCCCATGTTTTTTGAAATTTTGAAAAAAAAAGTTAGCCTCGTTTCTCATCATTTTGGACCATGGGCTATAGCCCATATCGTACGGCATACTATAGCGCGCCGTTTTTCATCATTTTTGAAGATTTGAAAAAAATGACGAAATGACAAAAACGAAAGGTTATAGCCCATGTTTTTTGAAATTTTGAAAAAAAAAGTTAGCCTCGTTTCTCATCATTTTGGACCATGGGCTATAGCCCATATCGTACGGCATACTATAGCGCGCCGTTTTTCATCATTTTTGAAGATTTGAAAAAAATGACGAAATGACAAAAACGATGGGTTATAGCCCATGTTTTTTGAATTTTTGAAAAAAAAAGTTAGCCTCGTTTCTCATCATTTTGGACCATGGGCTATAGCCCATATCGTACGGCATACTATAGCGCGCCGTTTTTCATCATTTTTGAAGATTTGAAAAAAATGACGAAATGACAAAAACGAAAGGTTATAGCCCATGTTTTTTGAAATTTTGAAAAAAAAAGTTAGCCTCGTTTCTCATCATTTTGGACCATGGGCTATAGCCCATATCGTACGGCATTCTATAGCGCGCCGTTTTTCATCATTTTTAAAGATTTGAAAAAAATTACGAAATGACAAAAACGAAAGGTTATAGCCCATGTTTTTTTAAATTTTGAAAAAAAAAGTTACCCTCGTTTCTCATCATTTTGGACCATGGGCTATAGCCCATATCGTACGGCATACTATAGCGCGCCGTTTTTCATCATTTTTGAAGATTTGAAAAAAATGACGAAATGACAAAAACGAAAGGTTATAGCCCATGTTTTTTGAAATTTTGAAAAAAAAAGTTAGCCTCGTTTCTCATCATTTTGGACCATGGGCTATAGCCCATATCGTACGGCATACTATAGCGCGCCGTTTTTCATCATTTTTGAAGATTTAAAAAAAATGACGAAATGAAAAAAACGAAAGGTTATAGCCCATGTTTTTTTAAATTTTGAAAAAAAAAGTTAGCCTCGTTTCTCATCATTTTGGACCATGGGCTATAGCCCATATCGTACGGCATACTATAGCGCGCCGTTTTTCATCATTTTTGAAGATTTGAAAAAAATGACGAAATGACAAAAACGAAAGGTTATAGCCCATGTTTTTTGAAATTTTGAAAAAAAAAGTTAGCCTCGTTTCTCATCATTTTGGACCATGGGCTATAGCCCATATCATACGGCATTCTATAGCGCGCCGTTTTTCATCATTTTTAAAGATTTGAAAAAAATTACGAAATGACAAAAACGAAAGGTTATAGCCCATGTTTTTTGAAATTTTGAAAAAAAAAGTTAGCCTCGTTTCTCATCATTTTGGACCATGGGCTATAGCCCATATCGTACGGCATACTATAGCGCGCCGTTTTTCATCATTTTTGAAGATTTGAAAAAAATGACGAAATGACAAAAACGAAAGGTTATAGCCCATGTTTTTTGAAATTTTGAAAAAAAAAGTTAGCCTCGTTTCTCATCAATTTGGACCATGGGCTATAGCCCATATCGTACGGCATACTATAGCGCGCCGTTTTTCATCATTTTGGAAGATTTGAAAAAAATGACAAAATGACAAAAACGAAAGGTTATAGCCCATGTTTTTTGAAATTTTGAAAAAAAAAGTTAGCCTCGTTTCTCATCATTTTGGACCATGGGCTATAGCCCATATCGTACGGCATACTATAGCGCGCCGTTTTTCATCATTTTTGAAGATTTGAAAAAAATGACGAAATGACAAAAACGATGGGTTATAGCCCATGTTTTTTGAAATTTTGAAAAAAAAAGTTAGCCTCGTTTCTCATCATTTTGGACCATGGGCTATAGCCCATATCGTACGGCATACTATAGCGCGCCGTTTTTCATCATTTTTGAAGATTTGAAAAAAATGACAAAATGACAAAAACGAAAGGTTATAGCCCATGTTTTTTGAAATTTTGGAAAAAAAAGTTAGCCTCGTTTCTCATCATTTTGGACCATAGGCTATAGCCCATATCGTACGGCATACTATAGCGCGCCGTTTTTAATCATTTTTAAAGATTTGAAAAAAATACGAAATGACAAAAACGATGGGTTATAGCCCATGTTTTTTGAAATTTTGAAAAAACAAGTTAGCCTCGTTTCTCATCATTTTGGACCATGGGCTATAGCCCATATCGTACGGCATACTATAGCGCGCCGTTTTCATCATTTTTGAAGATTTGAAAAAAATGACAAAATGACAAAAACGAAAGGTTATAGCCCATGTTTTTTGAAATTTTGAAAAAAAAAGTTAGCCCCGTTTCTCATCATTTTGGACCATGGGCTATAGCCCATATCGTACGGCATACTATAGCGCGCCGTTTTTAATCATATTTGAAGATTTGAAAAAAATGACGAAATGACAAAAACGAAAGGTTATAGCCCATGTTTTTTGAAATTTTGAAAAAAAAAGTTAGCCTCGTTTCTCATCATTTTGGACCATGGGCTATAGCCCATATCGTACGGCATACTATAGCGCGCCGTTTTTCATCATTTTTAAAGATTTGAAAAAAATTACGAAATGACAAAAACGATGGGTTATAGCCCATGTTTTTTGAAATTTTGAAAAAAAAAGTTAGCCTCGTTTCTCATCATTTTGGACCATGGGCTATAGCCCATATCGTACGGCATACTATAGCGTGCCGTTTTTCATCATTTTTAAAGATTTGAAAAAAATGACGAAATGACAAAAACGATGGGTTATAGCCCATGTTTTTTGAAATTTTGAAAAAAAAAGTTAGCCTCGTTTCTCATCATTTTGGACCATGGGCTATAGCCCATATCGTACGGCATACTATAGCGCGCCGTTTTTCATCATTTTTGAAGATTTGAAAAAAATGACAAAATGACAAAAACGAAAGGTTATAGCCCATGTTTTTTGAAATTTTGAAAAAAAAAGTTAGCCTCGTTTCTCATCATTTTGGACCATGGGCTATAGCCCATATCGTACGGCATACTATAGCGCGCCGTTTTTAATCATATTTGAAGATTTGAAAAAAATGACGAAATGACAAAAACGAAAGGTTATAGCCCATGTTTTTTGAAATTTTGAAAAAAAAAGTTAGCCTCGTTTCTCATCATTTTGGACCATGGGCTATAGCCCATATCGTACGGCATACTATAGCGTGCCGTTTTTCATCATTTTTAAAGATTTGAAAAAATGACGAAATGACAAAAACGATGGGTTATAGCCCATGTTTTTTGAAATTTTGAAAAAAAAAGTTAGCCTCGTTTCTCACAATTTTGGACCATGGGCTATAGCCCATATCGTACGGCATACTATAGCGCGCCGTTTTTCATCATTTTTGAAGATTTGAAAAAAATGACAAAATGACAAAAACGAAAGGTTATAGCCCATGTTTTTTGAAATTTTGAAAAAAAAAGTTAGCCTCGTTTCTCATCATTTTGGACCATGGGCTATAGCCCATATCGTACGGCATACTATAGCGCGCCGTTTTTCATCATTTTTGAAGATTTGAAAAAAATGACGAAATGACAAAAACGAAAGGTTATAGCCCATGTTTTTTGAAATTTTGAAAAAAAAAGTTAGCCTCGTTTCTCATCATTTTGGACCATGGGCTATAGCCCATATCGTACAGCATACTATAGCGCGCCGTTTTTCATCATTTTTAAAGATTTGAATTTTTTTTTACGAAATGACAAAAACGATGGGTTATAGCCCATGTTTTTTGGAATTTTGAAAAAAAAAGTTAGCCTCGTTTCTCATCATTTTGGACCATGGGCTATAGCCCATATCGTACGGCATACTATAGCGCGCCGTTTTTCATCATTTTTGAAGATTTGAAAAAAATGACGAAATGACAAAAACGAAAGGTTATAGCCCATGTTTTTTGAAATTTTGAAAAAAAAAGTTAGCCTCGTTTCTCATCATTTTGGACCATGGGCTATAGCCCATATCGTACGGCATACTATAGCGCGCCGTTTTTCATCATTTTTGAAGATTTGAAAAAAATGACGAAATGACAAAAACGAAAGGTTATAGCCCATGTTTTTTGAAATTTTGAAAAAAAAAGTTAGCCTCGTTTCTCATCATTTTGGACCATGGGCTATAGCCCATATCGTACGGCATACTATAGCGTGCCATTTTTCATCATTTTTGAAGATTTGAAAAAAATGACGAAATGACAAAAACGATGGGTTATAGCCCATGTTTTTTGAAATTTTGAAAAAAAAAGTTAGCCTCGTTTCTCATCATTTTGGACCATGGGCTATAGCTCATATCGTACGGCATACTATAGCGCGCCGTTTTTCATCATTTTTGAAGATTTGAAAAAAATGACAAAATGACAAAAACGAAAGGTTATAGCCCATGTTTTTTGAAATTTTGAAAAAAAAAGTTAGCCTCGTTTCTCATCATTTTGGACCATGGGCTATAGCCCATATCGTACGGCATACTATAGCGCGCCGTTTTTCATCATTTTTGAAGATTTGAAAAAAATGACGAAATGACAAAAACGAAAGGTTATAGCCCATGTTTTTTGAAATTTTGAAAAAAAAAGTTAGCCTCGTTTCTCATCATTTTGGACCATGGGCTATAGCCCATATCGTACGGCATACTATAGCGCGCCGTTTTTCATAATTTTTGAAGATTTGAAAAAAATGACAAAATGACAAAAACGAAAGGTTATAGCCCATGTTTTTTGAAATTTTGAAAAAAAAAGTTAGCCTCGTTTCTCATCATTTTGGACCATGGGCTATAGCCCATATCGTACGGCATTCTATAGCGCGCCGTTTTTCATCATTTTTAAAGATTTGAAAAAAATTACGAAATGACAAAAACGAAAGGTTATAGCCCATGTTTTTTGAAATTTTGAAAAAAAAACGTAGCCTCGTTTCTCATCATTTTGGACCATGGGCTATAGCCCATATCGTACGGCATACTATAGCGCGCCGTTTTTCATCATTTTTGAAGATTTGAAAAAAATTACGAAATGACAAAAACGAAAGGTTATAGCCCATGTTTTTTGAAATTTTGAAAAAAAAAGTTAGCCTCGTTTCTCATCATTTTGGACCATGGGCTATAGCCCATATCGTACGGCATACTATAGCGCGCCGTTTTTCATCATTTTTGAAGATTTGAAAAAAATGACGAAATGACAAAAACGATGGGTTATATCCCATGTTTTTTGAATTTTTGAAAAAAAAAGTTAGCCTCGTTTCTCATCATTTTGGACCATGGGCTATAGCCCATATCGTACGGCATACTATAGCGCGCCGTTTTTCATCATTTTTGAAGATTTGAAAAAAATGACGAAATGACAAAAACGAAAGGTTATAGCCCATGTTTTTTGAAATTTTGAAAAAAAAAGTTAGCCTCGTTTCTCATCATTTTGGACCATGGGCTATAGCCCATATCGTACGGCATTCTATAGCGCGCCGTTTTTCATCATTTTTAAAGATTTGAAAAAAATTACGAAATGACAAAAACGAAAGGTTATAGCCCATGTTTTTTGAAATTTTGAAAAAAAAAGTTAGCCTCGTTTCTCATCATTTTGGACCATGGGCTATAGCCCATATCGTACGGCATACTATAGCGCGCCGTTTTTCATCATTTTTGAAGATTTGAAAAAAATGACGAAATGACAAAAACGAAAGGTTATAGCCCATGTTTTTTGAAATTTTGAAAAAAAAAGTTAG
Organism: Protomyctophum bolini; assembly: GCF_963924005.1. NCBI lineage: Eukaryota > Metazoa > Chordata > Actinopteri > Myctophiformes > Myctophidae > Protomyctophum > Protomyctophum bolini. The sequence goes on from NW_027666092.1 coordinate 88,265, forward strand.
CCTCGTTTCTCATCATTTTGGACCATGGGCTATAGCCCATATCGTACGGCATACTATAGCGCGCCGTTTTTCATCATTTTTGAAGATTTAAAAAAAATGACGAAATGACAAAAACGAAAGGTTATAGCCCATGTTTTTTGAAATTTTGAAAAAAAAAGTTAGCCTCGTTTCTCATCATTTTGGACCATGGGCTATAGCCCATATCGTACGGCATACTATAGCGCGCCGTTTTTCACCATTTTTAAAGATTTGAAAAAAATTACGAAATGACAAAAACGATGGGTTATAGCCCATGTTTTTGAAATTTTGAAAAAAAAAGTTAGCCTCGTTTCTCATCATTTTGGACCATGGGCTATAGCCCATATCGTACGGCATACTATAGCGCGCCGTTTTTCATCATTTTTGAGGATTTGAAAAAAATGACAAAATGACAAAAACGATGGGTTATAGCCCATGTTTTTTGAAATTTTGAAAAAAAAAGTTAGCCTCGTTTCTCATCATTTTGGACCATGGGCTATAGCCCATATCGTACGGCATACTATAGCGCGCCGTTTTTCATCATTTTTGACGATTTGAAAAAAATGACGAAATGACAAAAACGATGGGTTATAGCCCATGTTTTTAAAATTTCAAAAAACATGGGCTATAACCTTTCGTTTTTGTCATTTTGTCATTTTTTTCAAATCTTCAAAAATGATGAAAAACGGCGCGCTATAGTATGCCGTACGATATGAGCTATAGCCCATGGTCCAAAATGATGAGAAACGAGGCTAACTTTTTTTTTCAAAATTTCAAAAAACATGGGCTATAACCCATCGTTTTTGTCATTTCGTCATTTTTTTCAAATCTTCAAAAATGATGAAAAACGGCGCGCTATAGTATGCCGTACGATATGGGCTATAGCCCATGGTCCAAAATGATGAGAAACGAGGCTAACTTTTTTTTTCAAAATTTCAAAAAACATGGGCTATAACCTTTCGTTTTTGTCATTTCGTCATTTTTTTCAAATCTTCAAAAATGATGAAAAACGGCGCGCTATAGTATGCCGTACGATATGGGCTATAGCCCATGGTCCAAAATGATGAGAAACGAGGCTAACTTTTTTTTTCAAAATTTCAAAAAACATGGGCTATAACCTTTCGTTTTTGTCATTTTGTCATTTTTTTCAAATCTTCAAAAATGATGAAAAACGGCGCGCTATAGTATGCCGTACGATATGGGCTATAGCCCATGGTCCAAAATTGTGAGAAACGAGGCTAACTTTTTTTTTCAAAATTTCAAAAAACATGGGCTATAACCCATCGTTTTTGTCATTTCGTCATTTTTTCAAATCTTTAAAAATGATGAAAAACGGCACGCTATAGTATGCCGTACGATATGGGCTATAGCCCATGGTCCAAAATGATGAGAAACGAGGCTAACTTTTTTTTTCAAAATTTCAAAAAACATGGGCTATAACCTTTCGTTTTTGTCATTTCGTCATTTTTTTCAAATCTTCAAATATGATTAAAAACGGCGCGCTATAGTATGCCGTACGATATGGGCTATAGCCCATGGTCCAAAATGATGAGAAACGAGGCTAACTTTTTTTTTCAAAATTTCAAAAAACATGGGCTATAACCTTTCGTTTTTGTCATTTTGTCATTTTTTTCAAATCTTCAAAAATGATGAAAAACGGCGCGCTATAGTATGCCGTACGATATGGGCTATAGCCCATGGTCCAAAATGATGAGAAACGAGGCTAACTTTTTTTTTCAAAATTTCAAAAAACATGGGCTATAACCCATCGTTTTTGTCATTTCGTCATTTTTTTCAAATCTTTAAAAATGATGAAAAACGGCACGCTATAGTATGCCGTACGATATGGGCTATAGCCCATGGTCCAAAATGATGAGAAACGAGGCTAACTTTTTTTTTCAAAATTTCAAAAAACATGGGCTATAACCCATCGTTTTTGTCATTTCGTAATTTTTTTCAAATCTTTAAAAATGATGAAAAACGGCGCGCTATAGTATGCCGTACGATATGGGCTATAGCCCATGGTCCAAAATGATGAGAAACGAGGCTAACTTTTTTTTTCAAAATTTCAAAAAACATGGGCTATAACCCATCGTTTTTGTCATTTCGTCATTTTTTTCAAATCTTTAAAAATGATGAAAAACGGCACGCTATAGTATGCCGTACGATATGGGCTATAGCCCATGGTCCAAAATGATGAGAAACGAGGCTAACTTTTTTTTTCAAAATTTCAAAAAACATGGGCTATAACCCATCGTTTTTGTCATTTCGTAATTTTTTTCAAATCTTTAAAAATGATGAAAAACGGCGCGCTATAGTATGCCGTACGATATGGGCTATAGCCCATGGTCCAAAATGATGAGAAACGAGGCTAACTTTTTTTTTCAAAATTTCAAAAAACATGGGCTATAACCTTTCGTTTTTGTCATTTCGTCATTTTTTTCAAATCTTCAAATATGATTAAAAACGGCGCGCTATAGTATGCCGTACGATATGGGCTATAGCCCATGGTCCAAAATGATGAGAAACGGGGCTAACTTTTTTTTTCAAAATTTCAAAAAACATGGGCTATAACCTTTCGTTTTTGTCATTTTGTCATTTTTTTCAAATCTTCAAAAATGATGAAAACGGCGCGCTATAGTATGCCGTACGATATGGGCTATAGCCCATGGTCCAAAATGATGAGAAACGAGGCTAACTTTTTTTTTCAAAATTTCA
>NW_027666091.1:0-27475 GCF_963924005.1 Protomyctophum bolini
AAAACGGCACTTTGGGACTGTGAAAGTGACATTTTGGCCCTGTTGTCCCAAACTGCCCCAGCACTTCCCACATTGCTCAAAGTGGCTAGCTTTCATCCCAACACAGTTTATAGGGCCATACGGTACATAGTTTTCAAGTTACAGACTAAGCTAAGCAAAAGTGAACCAGGCCTTTTTACTGTGAAAAATGGCACTTTGGGACTGTGAAAGTGACATTTTGGCCCTGTTGTCCCAAACTGCCCCAGCACTTCCCACATTGCTCAAAGTGGCTAGCTTTCATCCCAACACAGTTTATAGGGCCATACGGTACATAGTTTTCAAGTTACAGACTAAGCTAAGCAAAAGTGAACCAGGCCTTTTTACTGTGAAAACGGCACTTTGGGACTGTGAAAGTGACATTTTGGCCCTGTTGTCCCAAACTGCCCCAGCACTTCCCACATTGCTCAAAGTGGCTAGCTTTCATCCCAACACAGTTTATAGGGCCATACGGTACATAGTTTTCAAGTTACAGACTAAGCTAAGCAAAAGTGAACCAGGCCTTTTTACTGTGAAAATGGCACTTTGGGACTGTGAAAGTGACATTTTGGCCCTGTTGTCCCAAACTGCCCCAGCACTTCCCACATTGCTCAAAGTGGCTAGCTTTCATCCCAACACAGTTTATAGGGCCATACGGTACATAGTTTTCAAGTTACAGACTAAGCTAAGCAAAAGTGAACCAGGCCTTTTTACTGTGAAAATGGCACTTTGGGACTGTGAAAGTGACATTTTGGCCCTGTTGTCCCAAACTGCCCCAGCACTTCCCACATTGCTCAAAGTGGCTAGCTTTCATCCCAACACAGTTTATAGGGCCATACGGTACATAGTTTTCAAGTTACAGACTAAGCTAAGCAAAAGTGAACCAGGCCTTTTTACTGTGAAAATGGCACTTTGGGACTGTGAAAGTGACATTTTGGCCCTGTTGTCCCAAACTGCCCCAGCACTTCCCACATTGCTCAAAGTGGCTAGCTTTCATCCCAACACAGTTTATAGGGCCATACGGTACATAGTTTTCAAGTTACAGACTAAGCTAAGCAAAAGTGAACCAGGCCTTTTTACTGTGAAAATGGCACTTTGGGACTGTGAAAGTGACATTTTGGCCCTGTTGTCCCAAACTGCCCCAGCACTTCCCACATTGCTCAAAGTGGCTAGCTTTCATCCCAACACAGTTTATAGGGCCATACGGTACATAGTTTTCAAGTTACAGACTAAGCTAAGCAAAAGTGAACCAGGCCTTTTTACTGTGAAAATGGCACTTTGGGACTGTGAAAGTGACATTTTGGCCCTGTTGTCCCAAACTGCCCCAGCACTTCCCACATTGCTCAAAGTGGCTAGCTTTCATCCCAACACAGTTTATAGGGCCATACGGTACATAGTTTTCAAGTTACAGACTAAGCTAAGCAAAAGTGAATCTGTTTTTTTTACTGTGAAAATGGCACTTTGGGACTGTGAAAGTGACATTTTGGCCCTGTTGTCCCAAACTGCCCCAGCACTTCCCACATTGCTCAAAGTGGCTAGCTTTCATCCAACACAGTTTATAGGGCCATACGGTACATAGTTTTCAAGTTACAGACTAAGCTAAGCAAAATGAATCTGTTTTTTTTTACTGTGAAAATGGCACTTTGGGACTGTGAAAGTGACATTTTGGCCCTGTTCGTTCCCTGTTGTCCCAAACTGCCCCAGCTCTTGCCACAATGCTCAAAGTGGCTAGCTTTCATCCCAACACAGTTTATAGGGCCATACGGTACATAGTTTTCAAGTTACAGACTAAGCTAAGCAAAAGTGAACCAGGCCTTTTTTACTGTGAAAACGGCACTTTGGGACTGTGAAAGTGACATTTTGGCCCTGTTGTCCCAAACTGCCCCAGCACTTCCCACATTGCTCAAAGTGGCTAGCTTTCATCCCAACACAGTTTATAGGGCCATACGGTACATAGTTTTCAAGTTACAGACTAAGCTAAGCAAAATGAATCTGTTTTTTTTTACTGTGAAAATGGCACTTTGGGACTGTGAAAGTGACATTTTGGCCCTGTTGTCCCAAACTGCCCCAGCACTTCCCACATTGCTCAAAGTGGCTAGCTTTCATCCCAACACAGTTTATAGGGCCATACGGTACATAGTTTTCAAGTTACAGACTAAGCTAAGCAAAATGAATCTGTTTTTTTTTACTGTGAAAATGGCACTTTGGGACTGTGAAAGTGACATTTTGGCCCTGTTGTCCCAAACTGCCCCAGCACTTCCCACATTGCTCAAAGTGGCTAGCTTTCATCCCAACACAGTTTATAGGGCCATACGGTACATAGTTTTCAAGTTACAGACTAAGCTAAGCAAAAGTGAACCAGGCCTTTTTACTGTGAAAACGGCACTTTGGGACTGTGAAAGTGACATTTTGGCCCTGTTGTCCCAAACTGCCCCAGCACTTCCCACATTGCTCAAAGTGGCTAGCTTTCATCCCAACACAGTTTATAGGGCCATACGGTACATAGTTTTCAAGTTACAGACTAAGCTAAGCAAAATGAATCTGTTTTTTTTTACTGTGAAAATGGCACTTTGGGACTGTGAAAGTGACATTTTGGCCCTGTTCGTTCCCTGTTGTCCCAAACTGCCCCAGCTCTTGCCACAATGCTCAAAGTGGCTAGCTTTCATCCCAACACAGTTTATAGGGCCATACGGTACATAGTTTTCAAGTTACAGACTAAGCTAAGCAAAATTAATCTGTTTTTTTTTACTGTGAAAATGGCACTTTGGGACTGTGAAAGTGACATTTTGGCCCTGTTGTCCCAAACTGCCCCAGCACTTCCCACATTGCTCAAAGTGGCTAGCTTTCATCCCAACACAGTTTATAGGGCCATACGGTACATAGTTTTCAAGTTACAGACTAAGCTAAGCAAAAGTGAACAAGGCCTTTTTACTGTGAAAACGGCACTTTGGGACTGTGAAAGTGACATTTTGGCCCTGTTGTCCCAAACTGCCCCAGCACTTCCCACATTGCTCAAAGTGGCTAGCTTTCATCCCAACACAGTTTATAGGGCCATACGGTACATAGTTTTCAAGTTACAGACTAAGCTAAGCAAAATGAATCTGTTTTTTTTTACTGTGAAAATGGCACTTTGGGACTGTGAAAGTGACATTTTGGCCCTGTTCGTTCCCTGTTGTCCCAAACTGCCCCAGCTCTTGCCACAATGCTCAAAGTGGCTAGCTTTCATCCCAACACAGTTTATAGGGCCATACGGTACATAGTTTTCAAGTTACAGACTAAGCTAAGCAAAAGTGAACCAGGCCTTTTTACTGTGAAAACGGCACTTTGGGACTGTGAAAGTGACATTTTGGCCCTGTTGTCCCAAACTGCCCCAGCACTTCCCACATTGCTCAAAGTGGCTAGCTTTCATCCCAACACAGTTTATAGGGCCATACGGTACATAGTTTTCAAGTTACAGACTAAGCTAAGCAAAAGTGAACCAGGCCTTTTTACTGTGAAAATGGCACTTTGGGACTGTGAAAGTGACATTTTGGCCCTGTTGTCCCAAACTGCCCCAGCACTTCCCACATTGCTCAAAGTGGCTAGCTTTCATCCCAACACAGTTTATAGGGCCATACGGTACATAGTTTTCAAGTTACAGACTAAGCTAAGCAAAAGTGAACCAGGCCTTTTTACTGTGAAAACGGCACTTTGGGACTGTGAAAGTGACATTTTGGCCCTGTTGTCCCAAACTGCCCCAGCACTTCCCACATTGCTCAAAGTGGCTAGCTTTCATCCCAACACAGTTTATAGGGCCATACGGTACATAGTTTTCAAGTTACAGACTAAGCTAAGCAAAAGTGAACCAGGCCTTTTTACTGTGAAAATGGCACTTTGGGACTGTGAAAGTGACATTTTGGCCCTGTTGTCCCAAACTGCCCCAGCACTTCCCACATTGCTCAAAGTGGCTAGCTTTCATCCCAACACAGTTTATAGGGCCATACGGTACATAGTTTTCAAGTTACAGACTAAGCTAAGCAAAAGTGAACCAGGCCTTTTTACTGTGAAAATGGCACTTTGGGACTGTGAAAGTGACATTTTGGCCCTGTTGTCCCAAACTGCCCCAGCACTTCCCACATTGCTCAAAGTGGCTAGCTTTCATCCCAACACAGTTTATAGGGCCATACGGTACATAGTTTTCAAGTTACAGACTAAGCTAAGCAAAAGTGAACCAGGCCTTTTTACTGTGAAAATGGCACTTTGGGACTGTGAAAGTGACATTTTGGCCCTGTTGTCCCAAACTGCCCCAGCACTTCCCACATTGCTCAAAGTGGCTAGCTTTCATCCCAACACAGTTTATAGGGCCATACGGTACATAGTTTTCAAGTTACAGACTAAGCTAAGCAAAAGTGAACCAGGCCTTTTTACTGTGAAAATGGCACTTTGGGACTGTGAAAGTGACATTTTGGCCCTGTTGTCCCAAACTGCCCCAGCACTTCCCACATTGCTCAAAGTGGCTAGCTTTCATCCCAACACAGTTTATAGGGCCATACGGTACATAGTTTTCAAGTTACAGACTAAGCTAAGCAAAAGTGAACCAGGCCTTTTTACTGTGAAAATGGCACTTTGGGACTGTGAAAGTGACATTTTGGCCCTGTTGTCCCAAACTGCCCCAGCACTTCCCACATTGCTCAAAGTGGCTAGCTTTCATCCCAACACAGTTTATAGGGCCATACGGTACATAGTTTTCAAGTTACAGACTAAGCTAAGCAAAAGTGAACCAGGCCTTTTTACTGTGAAAATGGCACTTTGGGACTGTGAAAGTGACATTTTGGCCCTGTTGTCCCAAACTGCCCCAGCACTTCCCACATTGCTCAAAGTGGCTAGCTTTCATCCCAACACAGTTTATAGGGCCATACGGTACATAGTTTTCAAGTTACAGACTAAGCTAAGCAAAAGTGAACCAGGCCTTTTTACTGTGAAAATGGCACTTTGGGACTGTGAAAGTGACATTTTGGCCCTGTTGTCCCAAACTGCCCCAGCACTTCCCACATTGCTCAAAGTGGCTAGCTTTCATCCCAACACAGTTTATAGGGCCATACGGTACATAGTTTTCAAGTTACAGACTAAGCTAAGCAAAATGAATCTGTTTTTTTTTACTGTGAAAATGGCACTTTGGGACTGTGAAAGTGACATTTTGGCCCTGTTGTCCCAAACTGCCCCAGCACTTCCCACATTGCTCAAAGTGGCTAGCTTTCATCCCAACACAGTTTATAGGGCCATACGGTACATAGTTTTCAAGTTACAGACTAAGCTAAGCAAAATGAATCTGTTTTTTTTTACTGTGAAAATGGCACTTTGGGACTGTGAAAGTGACATTTTGGCCCTGTTCGTTCCCTGTTGTCCCAAACTGCCCCAGCTCTTGCCACAATGCTCAAAGTGGCTAGCTTTCATCCCAACACAGTTTATAGGGCCATACGGTACATAGTTTTCAAGTTACAGACTAAGCTAAGCAAAAGTGAACCAGGCCTTTTTACTGTGAAAACGGCACTTTGGGACTGTGAAAGTGACATTTTGGCCCTGTTGTCCCAAACTGCCCCAGCACTTCCCACATTGCTCAAAGTGGCTAGCTTTCATCCCAACACAGTTTATAGGGCCATACGGTACATAGTTTTCAAGTTACAGACTAAGCTAAGCAAAAGTGAACCAGGCCTTTTTACTGTGAAAATGGCACTTTGGGACTGTGAAAGTGACATTTTGGCCCTGTTGTCCCAAACTGCCCCAGCACTTCCCACATTGCTCAAAGTGGCTAGCTTTCATCCCAACACAGTTTATAGGGCCATACGGTACATAGTTTTCAAGTTACAGACTAAGCTAAGCAAAAGTGAACCAGGCCTTTTTACTGTGAAAATGGCACTTTGGGACTGTGAAAGTGACATTTTGGCCCTGTTGTCCCAAACTGCCCCAGCACTTCCCACATTGCTCAAAGTGGCTAGCTTTCATCCCAACACAGTTTATAGGGCCATACGGTACATAGTTTTCAAGTTACAGACTAAGCTAAGCAAAAGTGAACCAGGCCTTTTTACTGTGAAAACGGCACTTTGGGACTGTGAAAGTGACATTTTGGCCCTGTTGTCCCAAACTGCCCCAGCACTTCCCACATTGCTCAAAGTGGCTAGCTTTCATCCCAACACAGTTTATAGGGCCATACGGTACATAGTTTTCAAGTTACAGACTAAGCTAAGCAAAAGTGAACCAGGCCTTTTTACTGTGAAAATGGCACTTTGGGACTGTGAAAGTGACATTTTGGCCCTGTTCGTTCCCTGTTGTCCCAAACTGCCCCAGCTCTTGCCACAATGCTCAAAGTGGCTAGCTTTCATCCCAACACAGTTTATAGGGCCATACGGTACATAGTTTTCAAGTTACAGACTAAGCTAAGCAAAATGAATCTGTTTTTTTTTACTGTGAAAATGGCACTTTGGGACTGTGAAAGTGACATTTTGGCCCTGTTGTCCCAAACTGCCCCAGCACTTCCCACATTGCTCAAAGTGGCTAGCTTTCATCCCAACACAGTTTATAGGGCCATACGGTACATAGTTTTCAAGTTACAGACTAAGCTAAGCAAAAGTGAACCAGGCCTTTTTACTGTGAAAACGGCACTTTGGGACTGTGAAAGTGACATTTTGGCCCTGTTGTCCCAAACTGCCCCAGCACTTCCCACATTGCTCAAAGTGGCTAGCTTTCATCCCAACACAGTTTATAGGGCCATACGGTACATAGTTTTCAAGTTACAGACTAAGCTAAGCAAAATGAATCTGTTTTTTTTTACTGTGAAAATGGCACTTTGGGACTGTGAAAGTGACATTTTGGCCCTGTTCGTTCCCTGTTGTCCCAAACTGCCCCAGCTCTTGCCACAATGCTCAAAGTGGCTAGCTTTCATCCCAACACAGTTTATAGGGCCATACGGTACATAGTTTTCAAGTTACAGACTAAGCTAAGCAAAAGTGAACCAGGCCTTTTTACTGTGAAAACGGCACTTTGGGACTGTGAAAGTGACATTTTGGCCCTGTTGTCCCAAACTGCCCCAGCACTTCCCACATTGCTCAAAGTGGCTAGCTTTCATCCCAACACAGTTTATAGGGCCATACGGTACATAGTTTTCAAGTTACAGACTAAGCTAAGCAAAAGTGAACCAGGCCTTTTTACTGTGAAAACGGCACTTTGGGACTGTGAAAGTGACATTTTGGCCCTGTTGTCCCAAACTGCCCCAGCACTTCCCACATTGCTCAAAGTGGCTAGCTTTCATCCCAACACAGTTTATAGGGCCATACGGTACATAGTTTTCAAGTTACAGACTAAGCTAAGCAAAATGAATCTGTTTTTTTTTACTGTGAAAATGGCACTTTGGGACTGTGAAAGTGACATTTTGGCCCTGTTCGTTCCCTGTTGTCCCAAACTGCCCCAGCTCTTGCCACAATGCTCAAAGTGGCTAGCTTTCATCCCAACACAGTTTATAGGGCCATACGGTACATAGTTTTCAAGTTACAGACTAAGCTAAGCAAAATGAATCTGTTTTTTTTTACTGTGAAAATGGCACTTTGGGACTGTGAAAGTGACATTTTGGCCCTGTTGTCCCAAACTGCCCCAGCACTTCCCACATTGCTCAAAGTGGCTAGCTTTCATCCCAACACAGTTTATAGGGCCATACGGTACATAGTTTTCAAGTTACAGACTAAGCTAAGCAAAAGTGAACCAGGCCTTTTTACTGTGAAAACGGCACTTTGGGACTGTGAAAGTGACATTTTGGCCCTGTTGTCCCAAACTGCCCCAGCACTTCCCACATTGCTCAAAGTGGCTAGCTTTCATCCCAACACAGTTTATAGGGCCATACGGTACATAGTTTTCAAGTTACAGACTAAGCTAAGCAAAATGAATCTGTTTTTTTTTACTGTGAAAATGGCACTTTGGGACTGTGAAAGTGACATTTTGGCCCTGTTCGTTCCCTGTTGTCCCAAACTGCCCCAGCTCTTGCCACAATGCTCAAAGTGGCTAGCTTTCATCCCAACACAGTTTATAGGGCCATACGGTACATAGTTTTCAAGTTACAGACTAAGCTAAGCAAAAGTGAACCAGGCCTTTTTACTGTGAAAACGGCACTTTGGGACTGTGAAAGTGACATTTTGGCCCTGTTGTCCCAAACTGCCCCAGCACTTCCCACATTGCTCAAAGTGGCTAGCTTTCATCCCAACACAGTTTATAGGGCCATACGGTACATAGTTTTCAAGTTACAGACTAAGCTAAGCAAAAGTGAACCAGGCCTTTTTACTGTGAAAATGGCACTTTGGGACTGTGAAAGTGACATTTTGGCCCTGTTGTCCCAAACTGCCCCAGCACTTCCCACATTGCTCAAAGTGGCTAGCTTTCATCCCAACACAGTTTATAGGGCCATACGGTACATAGTTTTCAAGTTACAGACTAAGCTAAGCAAAAGTGAACCAGGCCTTTTTACTGTGAAAACGGCACTTTGGGACTGTGAAAGTGACATTTTGGCCCTGTTGTCCCAAACTGCCCCAGCACTTCCCACATTGCTCAAAGTGGCTAGCTTTCATCCCAACACAGTTTATAGGGCCATACGGTACATAGTTTTCAAGTTACAGACTAAGCTAAGCAAAATGAATCTGTTTTTTTTTACTGTGAAAATGGCACTTTGGGACTGTGAAAGTGACATTTTGGCCCTGTTGTCCCAAACTGCCCCAGCACTTCCCACATTGCTCAAAGTGGCTAGCTTTCATCCCAACACAGTTTATAGGGCCATACGGTACATAGTTTTCAAGTTACAGACTAAGCTAAGCAAAAGTGAACCAGGCCTTTTTACTGTGAAAACGGCACTTTGGGACTGTGAAAGTGACATTTTGGCCCTGTTGTCCCAAACTGCCCCAGCACTTCCCACATTGCTCAAAGTGGCTAGCTTTCATCCCAACACAGTTTATAGGGCCATACGGTACATAGTTTTCAAGTTACAGACTAAGCTAAGCAAAATGAATCTGTTTTTTTTTACTGTGAAAATGGCACTTTGGGACTGTGAAAGTGACATTTTGGCCCTGTTCGTTCCCTGTTGTCCCAAACTGCCCCAGCTCTTGCCACAATGCTCAAAGTGGCTAGCTTTCATCCCAACACAGTTTATAGGGCCATACGGTACATAGTTTTCAAGTTACAGACTAAGCTAAGCAAAAGTGAACCAGGCCTTTTTACTGTGAAAACGGCACTTTGGGACTGTGAAAGTGACATTTTGGCCCTGTTGTCCCAAACTGCCCCAGCACTTCCCACATTGCTCAAAGTGGCTAGCTTTCATCCCAACACAGTTTATAGGGCCATACGGTACATAGTTTTCAAGTTACAGACTAAGCTAAGCAAAAGTGAACCAGGCCTTTTTACTGTGAAAACGGCACTTTGGGACTGTGAAAGTGACATTTTGGCCCTGTTGTCCCAAACTGCCCCAGCACTTCCCACATTGCTCAAAGTGGCTAGCTTTCATCCCAACACAGTTTATAGGGCCATACGGTACATAGTTTTCAAGTTACAGACTAAGCTAAGCAAAATGAATCTGTTTTTTTTTACTGTGAAAATGGCACTTTGGGACTGTGAAAGTGACATTTTGGCCCTGTTCGTTCCCTGTTGTCCCAAACTGCCCCAGCTCTTGCCACAATGCTCAAAGTGGCTAGCTTTCATCCCAACACAGTTTATAGGGCCATACGGTACATAGTTTTAAAGTTACAGACTAAGCTAAGCAAAATGAATCTGTTTTTTTTTACTGTGAAAATGGCACTTTGGGACTGTGAAAGTGACATTTTGGCCCTGTTGTCCCAAACTGCCCCAGCACTTCCCACATTGCTCAAAGTGGCTAGCTTTCATCCCAACACAGTTTATAGGGCCATACGGTACATAGTTTTCAAGTTACAGACTAAGCTAAGCAAAAGTGAACCAGGCCTTTTTACTGTGAAAACGGCACTTTGGGACTGTGAAAGTGACATTTTGGCCCTGTTGTCCCAAACTGCCCCAGCACTTCCCACATTGCTCAAAGTGGCTAGCTTTCATCCCAACACAGTTTATAGGGCCATACGGTAGGGGAGAGCCGCCACGGATGTAACACTTTGCACGTTTCATTTTTTTACTCGGAGATCCGTTTATCTACATATGTAATATTTTCAGGCAACGGACCTACACTTGTCTGCTTCCATAAACCACTTTTTATTTTTCAATTGATCAAACAGGTCGGGAGTTATTAAACCGAAAGTGGACGCTGTTCCAGTGTTACATTTGTTGCGCCTGTCGGACTAATTGTAACAGCAGGGTTATAAATGTAACAACGCTAAAAAACACCATTAAACATATCGTTTTCAGCTTAAAGCAATTATATTTCATTGAAGCAACTCCTTAGCATTGTTTTCATACCATGGATGTGATAAGAAAATGTATCAAACATATTGGGAAATATTAAATAGTATCGGGTGTACCAGTTTGGGCTTTTTTTTCAGTTCAATGGGGAAATACATTGATTAAACAAACGTTTGATTGATTGAGTTGTACAATGTTATACAACCCTAAACTAATTTTAGAATACACTACACAATACAATACAAATTTAGAACATATAATATTGGCCAATATGTCAAATATGTAAATATTACTTATAATGGCATTGAATGGAAGCGGACCATTGTAACACAAACCCTCCTTTGCAAGTTTTCTTTGCCGTTGCTTACAGACCAGAATGAACGTGAATTCCGTCTAAACACGATGCAAACTAATGAAGAACATAAGCATGAAGACATCCATGTGGATTTTTATTCACCAACACCAAAGAAATTTTTTTTAGAACACAAATACTCCAGGTGTAAAATTATACGCATTTTGAAAAAAGTCAGTTTTTCGCCAATAGCTCCCCGCAGGATGAAGGTAAACACTTCAAACTTCCTGGGCACGTAGAGTACGTTGCTGTATACATACTGACGCGATGGCGTCATGGTGGCGTTGACCAATCAAGAGATAACGTCCATGTTACAACCGTGACGCGTTACATCCGTGGCGGCTCTCCCCTACATAGTTTTCAAGTTACAGACTAAGCTAAGCAAAATTAATCTGTTTTTTTTTACTGTGAAAATGGCACTTTGGGACTGTGAAAGTGACATTTTGGCCCTGTTCGTTCCCTGTTGTCCCAAACTGCCCCAGCTCTTGCCACAATGCTCAAAGTGGCTAGCTTTCATCCCAACACAGTTTATAGGGCCATACGGTACATAGTTTTCAAGTTACAGACTAAGCTAAGCAAAAGTGAACCAGGCCTTTTTACTGTGAAAATGGCACTTTGGGACTGTGAAAGTGACATTTTGGCCCTGTTGTCCCAAACTGCCCCAGCACTTCCCACATTGCTCAAAGTGGCTAGCTTTCATCCCAACACAGTTTATAGGGCCATACGGTACATAGTTTTCAAGTTACAGACTAAGCTAAGCAAAAGTGAACCAGGCCTTTTTACTGTGAAAACGGCACTTTGGGACTGTGAAAGTGACATTTTGGCCCTGTTGTCCCAAACTGCCCCAGCACTTCCCACATTGCTCAAAGTGGCTAGCTTTCATCCCAACACAGTTTATAGGGCCATACGGTACATAGTTTTCAAGTTACAGACTAAGCTAAGCAAAAGTGAACCAGGCCTTTTTACTGTGAAAATGGCACTTTGGGACTGTGAAAGTGACATTTTGGCCCTGTTGTCCCAAACTGCCCCAGCACTTCCCACATTGCTCAAAGTGGCTAGCTTTCATCCCAACACAGTTTATAGGGCCATACGGTACATAGTTTTCAAGTTACAGACTAAGCTAAGCAAAATGAATCTGTTTTTTTTTACTGTGAAAATGGCACTTTGGGACTGTGAAAGTGACATTTTGGCCCTGTTCGTTCCCTGTTGTCCCAAACTGCCCCAGCTCTTGCCACAATGCTCAAAGTGGCTAGCTTTCATCCCAACACAGTTTATAGGGCCATACGGTACATAGTTTTCAAGTTACAGACTAAGCTAAGCAAAAGTGAACCAGGCCTTTTTACTGTGAAAACGGCACTTGGGGACTGTGAAAGTGACATTTTGGCCCTGTTGTCCCAAACTGCCCCAGCACTTCCCACATTGCTCAAAGTGGCTAGCTTTCATCCCAACACAGTTTATAGGGCCATACGGTACATAGTTTTCAAGTTACAGACTAAGCTAAGCAAAAGTGAACCAGGCCTTTTTACTGTGAAAATGGCACTTTGGGACTGTGAAAGTGACATTTTGGCCCTGTTGTCCCAAACTGCCCCAGCACTTCCCACATTGCTCAAAGTGGCTAGCTTTCATCCCAACACAGTTTATAGGGCCATACGGTACATAGTTTTCAAGTTACAGACTAAGCTAAGCAAAAGTGAACCAGGCCTTTTTACTGTGAAAACGGCACTTTGGGACTGTGAAAGTGACATTTTGGCCCTGTTGTCCCAAACTGCCCCAGCACTTCCCACATTGCTCAAAGTGGCTAGCTTTCATCCCAACACAGTTTATAGGGCCATACGGTACATAGTTTTCAAGTTACAGACTAAGCTAAGCAAAAGTGAACCAGGCCTTTTTACTGTGAAAATGGCACTTTGGGACTGTGAAAGTGACATTTTGGCCCTGTTGTCCCAAACTGCCCCAGCACTTCCCACATTGCTCAAAGTGGCTAGCTTTCATCCCAACACAGTTTATAGGGCCATACGGTACATAGTTTTCAAGTTACAGACTAAGCTAAGCAAAAGTGAACCAGGCCTTTTTACTGTGAAAATGGCACTTTGGGACTGTGAAAGTGACATTTTGGCCCTGTTGTCCCAAACTGCCCCAGCACTTCCCACATTGCTCAAAGTGGCTAGCTTTCATCCCAACACAGTTTATAGGGCCATACGGTACATAGTTTTCAAGTTACAGACTAAGCTAAGCAAAAGTGAACCAGGCCTTTTTACTGTGAAAATGGCACTTTGGGACTGTGAAAGTGACATTTTGGCCCTGTTGTCCCAAACTGCCCCAGCACTTCCCACATTGCTCAAAGTGGCTAGCTTTCATCCCAACACAGTTTATAGGGCCATACGGTACATAGTTTTCAAGTTACAGACTAAGCTAAGCAAAAGTGAACCAGGCCTTTTTACTGTGAAAATGGCACTTTGGGACTGTGAAAGTGACATTTTGGCCCTGTTGTCCCAAACTGCCCCAGCACTTCCCACATTGCTCAAAGTGGCTAGCTTTCATCCCAACACAGTTTATAGGGCCATACGGTACATAGTTTTCAAGTTACAGACTAAGCTAAGCAAAATGAATCTGTTTTTTTTTACTGTGAAAATGGCACTTTGGGACTGTGAAAGTGACATTTTGGCCCTGTTGTCCCAAACTGCCCCAGCACTTCCCACATTGCTCAAAGTGGCTAGCTTTCATCCCAACACAGTTTATAGGGCCATACGGTACATAGTTTTCAAGTTACAGACTAAGCTAAGCAAAATGAATCTGTTTTTTTTTACTGTGAAAATGGCACTTTGGGACTGTGAAAGTGACATTTTGGCCCTGTTCGTTCCCTGTTGTCCCAAACTGCCCCAGCTCTTGCCACAATGCTCAAAGTGGCTAGCTTTCATCCCAACACAGTTTATAGGGCCATACGGTACATAGTTTTCAAGTTACAGACTAAGCTAAGCAAAAGTGAACCAGGCCTTTTTACTGTGAAAACGGCACTTTGGGACTGTGAAAGTGACATTTTGGCCCTGTTGTCCCAAACTGCCCCAGCACTTCCCACATTGCTCAAAGTGGCTAGCTTTCATCCCAACACAGTTTATAGGGCCATACGGTACATAGTTTTCAAGTTACAGACTAAGCTAAGCAAAAGTGAACCAGGCCTTTTTACTGTGAAAATGGCACTTTGGGACTGTGAAAGTGACATTTTGGCCCTGTTGTCCCAAACTGCCCCAGCACTTCCCACATTGCTCAAAGTGGCTAGCTTTCATCCCAACACAGTTTATAGGGCCATACGGTACATAGTTTTCAAGTTACAGACTAAGCTAAGCAAAAGTGAACCAGGCCTTTTTACTGTGAAAATGGCACTTTGGGACTGTGAAAGTGACATTTTGGCCCTGTTGTCCCAAACTGCCCCAGCACTTCCCACATTGCTCAAAGTGGCTAGCTTTCATCCCAACACAGTTTATAGGGCCATACGGTACATAGTTTTCAAGTTACAGACTAAGCTAAGCAAAAGTGAACCAGGCCTTTTTACTGTGAAAACGGCACTTTGGGACTGTGAAAGTGACATTTTGGCCCTGTTGTCCCAAACTGCCCCAGCACTTCCCACATTGCTCAAAGTGGCTAGCTTTCATCCCAACACAGTTTATAGGGCCATACGGTACATAGTTTTCAAGTTACAGACTAAGCTAAGCAAAAGTGAACCAGGCCTTTTTACTGTGAAAATGGCACTTTGGGACTGTGAAAGTGACATTTTGGCCCTGTTCGTTCCCTGTTGTCCCAAACTGCCCCAGCTCTTGCCACAATGCTCAAAGTGGCTAGCTTTCATCCCAACACAGTTTATAGGGCCATACGGTACATAGTTTT
Organism: Protomyctophum bolini; assembly: GCF_963924005.1. Taxonomy (NCBI): domain Eukaryota; kingdom Metazoa; phylum Chordata; class Actinopteri; order Myctophiformes; family Myctophidae; genus Protomyctophum; species Protomyctophum bolini. The sequence continues at coordinate 14,624 of NW_027666091.1, forward strand.
CAAGTTACAGACTAAGCTAAGCAAAATGAATCTGTTTTTTTTTACTGTGAAAATGGCACTTTGGGACTGTGAAAGTGACATTTTGGCCCTGTTGTCCCAAACTGCCCCAGCACTTCCCACATTGCTCAAAGTGGCTAGCTTTCATCCCAACACAGTTTATAGGGCCATACGGTACATAGTTTTCAAGTTACAGACTAAGCTAAGCAAAAGTGAACCAGGCCTTTTTACTGTGAAAACGGCACTTTGGGACTGTGAAAGTGACATTTTGGCCCTGTTGTCCCAAACTGCCCCAGCACTTCCCACATTGCTCAAAGTGGCTAGCTTTCATCCCAACACAGTTTATAGGGCCATACGGTACATAGTTTTCAAGTTACAGACTAAGCTAAGCAAAATGAATCTGTTTTTTTTTACTGTGAAAATGGCACTTTGGGACTGTGAAAGTGACATTTTGGCCCTGTTCGTTCCCTGTTGTCCCAAACTGCCCCAGCTCTTGCCACAATGCTCAAAGTGGCTAGCTTTCATCCCAACACAGTTTATAGGGCCATACGGTACATAGTTTTCAAGTTACAGACTAAGCTAAGCAAAAGTGAACCAGGCCTTTTTACTGTGAAAACGGCACTTTGGGACTGTGAAAGTGACATTTTGGCCCTGTTGTCCCAAACTGCCCCAGCACTTCCCACATTGCTCAAAGTGGCTAGCTTTCATCCCAACACAGTTTATAGGGCCATACGGTACATAGTTTTCAAGTTACAGACTAAGCTAAGCAAAAGTGAACCAGGCCTTTTTACTGTGAAAACGGCACTTTGGGACTGTGAAAGTGACATTTTGGCCCTGTTGTCCCAAACTGCCCCAGCACTTCCCACATTGCTCAAAGTGGCTAGCTTTCATCCCAACACAGTTAATAGGGCCATACGGTACATAGTTTTCAAGTTACAGACTAAGCTAAGCAAAATGAATCTGTTTTTTTTTACTGTGAAAATGGCACTTTGGGACTGTGAAAGTGACATTTTGGCCCTGTTCGTTCCCTGTTGTCCCAAACTGCCCCAGCTCTTGCCACAATGCTCAAAGTGGCTAGTTTTCATCCCAACACAGTTTATAGGGCCATACGGTACATAGTTTTCAAGTTACAGACTAAGCTAAGCAAAATGAATCTGTTTTTTTTTACTGTGAAAATGGCACTTTGGGACTGTGAAAGTGACATTTTGGCCCTGTTGTCCCAAACTGCCCCAGCACTTCCCACATTGCTCAAAGTGGCTAGCTTTCATCCCAACACAGTTTATAGGGCCATACGGTACATAGTTTTCAAGTTACAGACTAAGCTAAGCAAAAGTGAACCAGGCCTTTTTACTGTGAAAACGGCACTTTGGGACTGTGAAAGTGACATTTTGGCCCTGTTGTCCCAAACTGCCCCAGCACTTCCCACATTGCTCAAAGTGGCTAGCTTTCATCCCAACACAGTTTATAGGGCCATACGGTACATAGTTTTCAAGTTACAGACTAAGCTAAGCAAAAGTGAACCAGGCCTTTTTACTGTGAAAACGGCACTTTGGGACTGTGAAAGTGACATTTTGGCCCTGTTGTCCCAAACTGCCCCAGCACTTCCCACATTGCTCAAAGTGGCTAGCTTTCATCCCAACACAGTTTATAGGGCCATACGGTACATAGTTTTCAAGTTACAGACTAAGCTAAGCAAAAGTGAACCAGGCCTTTTTACTGTGAAAATGGCACTTTGGGACTGTGAAAGTGACATTTTGGCCCTGTTGTCCCAAACTGCCCCAGCACTTCCCACATTGCTCAAAGTGGCTAGCTTTCATCCCAACACAGTTTATAGGGCCATACGGTACATAGTTTTCAAGTTACAGACTAAGCTAAGCAAAAGTGAACCAGGCCTTTTTACTGTGAAAATGGCACTTTGGGACTGTGAAAGTGACATTTTGGCCCTGTTGTCCCAAACTGCCCCAGCACTTCCCACATTTCTCAAAGTGGCTAGCTTTCATCCCAACACAGTTTATAGGGCCATACGGTACATAGTTTTCAAGTTACAGACTAAGCTAAGCAAAAGTGAACCAGGCCTTTTTACTGTGAAAATGGCACTTTGGGACTGTGAAAGTGACATTTTGGCCCTGTTGTCCCAAACTGCCCCAGCACTTCCCACATTGCTCAAAGTGGCTAGCTTTCATCCCAACACAGTTTATAGGGCCATACGGTACATAGTTTTCAAGTTACAGACTAAGCTAAGCAAAAGTGAACCAGGCCTTTTTACTGTGAAAATGGCACTTTGGGACTGTGAAAGTGACATTTTGGCCCTGTTGTCCCAAACTGCCCCAGCACTTCCCACATTGCTCAAAGTGGCTAGCTTTCATCCCAACACAGTTTATAGGGCCATACGGTACATAGTTTTCAAGTTACAGACTAAGCTAAGCAAAAGTGAACCAGGCCTTTTTACTGTGAAAATGGCACTTTGGGACTGTGAAAGTGACATTTTGGCCCTGTTGTCCCAAACTGCCCCAGCACTTCCCACATTGCTCAAAGTGGCTAGCTTTCATCCCAACACAGTTTATAGGGCCATACGGTACATAGTTTTCAAGTTACAGACTAAGCTAAGCAAAATGAATCTGTTTTTTTTTACTGTGAAAATGGCACTTTGGGACTGTGAAAGTGACATTTTGGCCCTGTTGTCCCAAACTGCCCCAGCACTTCCCACATTGCTCAAAGTGGCTAGCTTTCATCCCAACACAGTTTATAGGGCCATACGGTACATAGTTTTCAAGTTACAGACTAAGCTAAGCAAAATGAATCTGTTTTTTTTTACTGTGAAAATGGCACTTTGGGACTGTGAAAGTGACATTTTGGCCCTGTTCGTTCCCTGTTGTCCCAAACTGCCCCAGCTCTTGCCACAATGCTCAAAGTGGCTAGCTTTCATCCCAACACAGTTTATAGGGCCATACGGTACATAGTTTTCAAGTTACAGACTAAGCTAAGCAAAATGAATCTGTTTTTTTTTACTGTGAAAATGGCACTTTGGGACTGTGAAAGTGACATTTTGGCCCTGTTGTCCCAAACTGCCCCAGCACTTCCCACATTGCTCAAAGTGGCTAGCTTTCATCCCAACACAGTTTATAGGGCCATACGGTACATAGTTTTCAAGTTACAGACTAAGCTAAGCAAAAGTGAACCAGGCCTTTTTACTGTGAAAACGGCACTTTGGGACTGTGAAAGTGACATTTTGGCCCTGTTGTCCCAAACTGCCCCAGCACTTCCCACATTGCTCAAAGTGGCTAGCTTTCATCCCAACACAGTTTATAGGGCCATACGGTACATAGTTTTCAAGTTACAGACTAAGCTAAGCAAAATGAATCTGTTTTTTTTTACTGTGAAAATGGCACTTTGGGACTGTGAAAGTGACATTTTGGCCCTGTTCGTTCCCTGTTGTCCCAAACTGCCCCAGCTCTTGCCACAATGCTCAAAGTGGCTAGCTTTCATCCCAACACAGTTTATAGGGCCATACGGTACATAGTTTTCAAGTTACAGACTAAGCTAAGCAAAAGTGAACCAGGCCTTTTTACTGTGAAAACGGCACTTTGGGACTGTGAAAGTGACATTTTGGCCCTGTTGTCCCAAACTGCCCCAGCACTTCCCACATTGCTCAAAGTGGCTAGCTTTCATCCCAACACAGTTTATAGGGCCATACGGTACATAGTTTTCAAGTTACAGACTAAGCTAAGCAAAAGTGAACCAGGCCTTTTTACTGTGAAAATGGCACTTTGGGACTGTGAAAGTGACATTTTGGCCCTGTTGTCCCAAACTGCCCCAGCACTTCCCACATTGCTCAAAGTGGCTAGCTTTCATCCCAACACAGTTTATAGGGCCATACGGTACATAGTTTTCAAGTTACAGACTAAGCTAAGCAAAAGTGAACCAGGCCTTTTTACTGTGAAAACGGCACTTTGGGACTGTGAAAGTGACATTTTGGCCCTGTTGTCCCAAACTGCCCCAGCACTTCCCACATTGCTCAAAGTGGCTAGCTTTCATCCCAACACAGTTTATAGGGCCATACGGTACATAGTTTTCAAGTTACAGACTAAGCTAAGCAAAAGTGAACCAGGCCTTTTTACTGTGAAAATGGCACTTTGGGACTGTGAAAGTGACATTTTGGCCCTGTTGTCCCAAACTGCCCCAGCACTTCCCACATTGCTCAAAGTGGCTAGCTTTCATCCCAACACAGTTTATAGGGCCATACGGTACATAGTTTTCAAGTTACAGACTAAGCTAAGCAAAAGTGAACCAGGCCTTTTTACTGTGAAAATGGCACTTTGGGACTGTGAAAGTGACATTTTGGCCCTGTTGTCCCAAACTGCCCCAGCACTTCCCACATTGCTCAAAGTGGCTAGCTTTCATCCCAACACAGTTTATAGGGCCATACGGTACATAGTTTTCAAGTTACAGACTAAGCTAAGCAAAAGTGAACCAGGCCTTTTTACTGTGAAAATGGCACTTTGGGACTGTGAAAGTGACATTTTGGCCCTGTTGTCCCAAACTGCCCCAGCACTTCCCACATTGCTCAAAGTGGCTAGCTTTCATCCCAACACAGTTTATAGGGCCATACGGTACATAGTTTTCAAGTTACAGACTAAGCTAAGCAAAAGTGAACCAGGCCTTTTTACTGTGAAAATGGCACTTTGGGACTGTGAAAGTGACATTTTGGCCCTGTTGTCCCAAACTGCCCCAGCACTTCCCACATTGCTCAAAGTGGCTAGCTTTCATCCCAACACAGTTTATAGGGCCATACGGTACATAGTTTTCAAGTTACAGACTAAGCTAAGCAAAAGTGAACCAGGCCTTTTTACTGTGAAAATGGCACTTTGGGACTGTGAAAGTGACATTTTGGCCCTGTTGTCCCAAACTGCCCCAGCACTTCCCACATTGCTCAAAGTGGCTAGCTTTCATCCCAACACAGTTTATAGGGCCATACGGTACATAGTTTTCAAGTTACAGACTAAGCTAAGCAAAATGAATCTGTTTTTTTTTACTGTGAAAATGGCACTTTGGGACTGTGAAAGTGACATTTTGGCCCTGTTGTCCCAAACTGCCCCAGCACTTCCCACATTGCTCAAAGTGGCTAGCTTTCATCCCAACACAGTTTATAGGGCCATACGGTACATAGTTTTCAAGTTACAGACTAAGCTAAGCAAAATGAATCTGTTTTTTTTTACTGTGAAAATGGCACTTTGGGACTGTGAAAGTGACATTTTGGCCCTGTTCGTTCCCTGTTGTCCCAAACTGCCCCAGCTCTTGCCAAAATGCTCAAAGTGGCTAGCTTTCATCCCAACACAGTTTATAGGGCCATACGGTACATAGTTTTCAAGTTACAGACTAAGCTAAGCAAAAGTGAACCAGGCCTTTTTACTGTGAAAACGGCACTTTGGGACTGTGAAAGTGACATTTTGGCCCTGTTGTCCCAAACTGCCCCAGCACTTCCCACATTGCTCAAAGTGGCTAGCTTTCATCCCAACACAGTTTATAGGGCCATACGGTACATAGTTTTCAAGTTACAGACTAAGCTAAGCAAAATGAATCTGTTTTTTTTTACTGTGAAAATGGCACTTTGGGACTGTGAAAGTGACATTTTGGCCCTGTTGTCCCAAACTGCCCCAGCACTTCCCACATTGCTCAAAGTGGCTAGCTTTCATCCCAACACAGTTTATAGGGCCATACGGTACATAGTTTTCAAGTTACAGACTAAGCTAAGCAAAATGAATCTGTTTTTTTTTACTGTGAAAATGGCACTTTGGGACTGTGAAAGTGACATTTTGGCCCTGTTGTCCCAAACTGCCCCAGCACTTCCCACATTGCTCAAAGTGGCTAGCTTTCATCCCAACACAGTTTATAGGGCCATACGGTACATAGTTTTCAAGTTACAGACTAAGCTAAGCAAAAGTGAACCAGGCCTTTTTACTGTGAAAACGGCACTTTGGGACTGTGAAAGTGACATTTTGGCCCTGTTGTCCCAAACTGCCCCAGCACTTCCCACATTGCTCAAAGTGGCTAGCTTTCATCCCAACACAGTTTATAGGGCCATACGGTACATAGTTTTCAAGTTACAGACTAAGCTAAGCAAAATGAATCTGTTTTTTTTTACTGTGAAAATGGCACTTTGGGACTGTGAAAGTGACATTTTGGCCCTGTTCGTTCCCTGTTGTCCCAAACTGCCCCAGCTCTTGCCACAATGCTCAAAGTGGCTAGCTTTCATCCCAACACAGTTTATAGGGCCATACGGTACATAGTTTTCAAGTTACAGACTAAGCTAAGCAAAATTAATCTGTTTTTTTTTACTGTGAAAATGGCACTTTGGGACTGTGAAAGTGACATTTTGGCCCTGTTGTCCCAAACTGCCCCAGCACTTCCCACATTGCTCAAAGTGGCTAGCTTTCATCCCAACACAGTTTATAGGGCCATACGGTACATAGTTTTCAAGTTACAGACTAAGCTAAGCAAAAGTGAACAAGGCCTTTTTACTGTGAAAACGGCACTTTGGGACTGTGAAAGTGACATTTTGGCCCTGTTGTCCCAAACTGCCCCAGCACTTCCCACATTGCTCAAAGTGGCTAGCTTTCATCCCAACACAGTTTATAGGGCCATACGGTACATAGTTTTCAAGTTACAGACTAAGCTAAGCAAAATGAATCTGTTTTTTTTTACTGTGAAAATGGCACTTTGGGACTGTGAAAGTGACATTTTGGCCCTGTTCGTTCCCTGTTGTCCCAAACTGCCCCAGCTCTTGCCACAATGCTCAAAGTGGCTAGCTTTCATCCCAACACAGTTTATAGGGCCATACGGTACATAGTTTTCAAGTTACAGACTAAGCTAAGCAAAAGTGAACCAGGCCTTTTTACTGTGAAAACGGCACTTTGGGACTGTGAAAGTGACATTTTGGCCCTGTTGTCCCAAACTGCCCCAGCACTTCCCACATTGCTCAAAGTGGCTAGCTTTCATCCCAACACAGTTTATAGGGCCATACGGTACATAGTTTTCAAGTTACAGACTAAGCTAAGCAAAAGTGAACCAGGCCTTTTTACTGTGAAAATGGCACTTTGGGACTGTGAAAGTGACATTTTGGCCCTGTTGTCCCAAACTGCCCCAGCACTTCCCACATTGCTCAAAGTGGCTAGCTTTCATCCCAACACAGTTTATAGGGCCATACGGTACATAGTTTTCAAGTTACAGACTAAGCTAAGCAAAAGTGAACCAGGCCTTTTTACTGTGAAAACGGCACTTTGGGACTGTGAAAGTGACATTTTGGCCCTGTTGTCCCAAACTGCCCCAGCACTTCCCACATTGCTCAAAGTGGCTAGCTTTCATCCCAACACAGTTTATAGGGCCATACGGTACATAGTTTTCAAGTTACAGACTAAGCTAAGCAAAAGTGAACCAGGCCTTTTTACTGTGAAAATGGCACTTTGGGACTGTGAAAGTGACATTTTGGCCCTGTTGTCCCAAACTGCCCCAGCACTTCCCACATTGCTCAAAGTGGCTAGCTTTCATCCCAACACAGTTTATAGGGCCATACGGTACATAGTTTTCAAGTTACAGACTAAGCTAAGCAAAAGTGAACCAGGCCTTTTTACTGTGAAAATGGCACTTTGGGACTGTGAAAGTGACATTTTGGCCCTGTTGTCCCAAACTGCCCCAGCACTTCCCACATTGCTCAAAGTGGCTAGCTTTCATCCCAACACAGTTTATAGGGCCATACGGTACATAGTTTTCAAGTTACAGACTAAGCTAAGCAAAAGTGAACCAGGCCTTTTTACTGTGAAAATGGCACTTTGGGACTGTGAAAGTGACATTTTGGCCCTGTTGTCCCAAACTGCCCCAGCACTTCCCACATTGCTCAAAGTGGCTAGCTTTCATCCCAACACAGTTTATAGGGCCATACGGTACATAGTTTTCAAGTTACAGACTAAGCTAAGCAAAAGTGAACCAGGCCTTTTTACTGTGAAAATGGCACTTTGGGACTGTGAAAGTGACATTTTGGCCCTGTTGTCCCAAACTGCCCCAGCACTTCCCACATTGCTCAAAGTGGCTAGCTTTCATCCCAACACAGTTTATAGGGCCATACGGTACATAGTTTTCAAGTTACAGACTAAGCTAAGCAAAAGTGAACCAGGCCTTTTTACTGTGAAAATGGCACTTTGGGACTGTGAAAGTGACATTTTGGCCCTGTTGTCCCAAACTGCCCCAGCACTTCCCACATTGCTCAAAGTGGCTAGCTTTCATCCCAACACAGTTTATAGGGCCATACGGTACATAGTTTTCAAGTTACAGACTAAGCTAAGCAAAAGTGAACCAGGCCTTTTTACTGTGAAAATGGCACTTTGGGACTGTGAAAGTGACATTTTGGCCCTGTTGTCCCAAACTGCCCCAGCACTTCCCACATTGCTCAAAGTGGCTAGCTTTCATCCCAACACAGTTTATAGGGCCATACGGTACATAGTTTTCAAGTTACAGACTAAGCTAAGCAAAAGTGAACCAGGCCTTTTTACTGTGAAAATGGCACTTTGGGACTGTGAAAGTGACATTTTGGCCCTGTTGTCCCAAACTGCCCCAGCACTTCCCACATTGCTCAAAGTGGCTAGCTTTCATCCCAACACAGTTTATAGGGCCATACGGTACATAGTTTTCAAGTTACAGACTAAGCTAAGCAAAATGAATCTGTTTTTTTTTACTGTGAAAATGGCACTTTGGGACTGTGAAAGTGACATTTTGGCCCTGTTGTCCCAAACTGCCCCAGCACTTCCCACATTGCTCAAAGTGGCTAGCTTTCATCCCAACACAGTTTATAGGGCCATACGGTACATAGTTTTCAAGTTACAGACTAAGCTAAGCAAAATGAATCTGTTTTTTTTTACTGTGAAAATGGCACTTTGGGACTGTGAAAGTGACATTTTGGCCCTGTTCGTTCCCTGTTGTCCCAAACTGCCCCAGCTCTTGCCACAATGCTCAAAGTGGCTAGCTTTCATCCCAACACAGTTTATAGGGCCATACGGTACATAGTTTTCAAGTTACAGACTAAGCTAAGCAAAAGTGAACCAGGCCTTTTTACTGTGAAAACGGCACTTTGGGACTGTGAAAGTGACATTTTGGCCCTGTTGTCCCAAACTGCCCCAGCACTTCCCACATTGCTCAAAGTGGCTAGCTTTCATCCCAACACAGTTTATAGGGCCATACGGTACATAGTTTTCAAGTTACAGACTAAGCTAAGCAAAAGTGAACCAGGCCTTTTTACTGTGAAAATGGCACTTTGGGACTGTGAAAGTGACATTTTGGCCCTGTTGTCCCAAACTGCCCCAGCACTTCCCACATTGCTCAAAGTGGCTAGCTTTCATCCCAACACAGTTTATAGGGCCATACGGTACATAGTTTTCAAGTTACAGACTAAGCTAAGCAAAAGTGAACCAGGCCTTTTTACTGTGAAAATGGCACTTTGGGACTGTGAAAGTGACATTTTGGCCCTGTTGTCCCAAACTGCCCCAGCACTTCCCACATTGCTCAAAGTGGCTAGCTTTCATCCCAACACAGTTTATAGGGCCATACGGTACATAGTTTTCAAGTTACAGACTAAGCTAAGCAAAAGTGAACCAGGCCTTTTTACTGTGAAAACGGCACTTTGGGACTGTGAAAGTGACATTTTGGCCCTGTTGTCCCAAACTGCCCCAGCACTTCCCACATTGCTCAAAGTGGCTAGCTTTCATCCCAACACAGTTTATAGGGCCATACGGTACATAGTTTTCAAGTTACAGACTAAGCTAAGCAAAAGTGAACCAGGCCTTTTTACTGTGAAAATGGCACTTTGGGACTGTGAAAGTGACATTTTGGCCCTGTTCGTTCCCTGTTGTCCCAAACTGCCCCAGCTCTTGCCACAATGCTCAAAGTGGCTAGCTTTCATCCCAACACAGTTTATAGGGCCATACAGTACATAGTTTTCAAGTTACAGACTAAGCTAAGCAAAATGAATCTGGTTTTTTTTACTGTGAAAATGGCACTTTGGGACTGTGAAAGTGACATTTTGGCCCTGTTGTCCCAAACTGCCCCAGCACTTCCCACATTGCTCAAAGTGGCTAGCTTTCATCCCAACACAGTTTATAGGGCCATACGGTACATAGTTTTCAAGTTACAGACTAAGCTAAGCAAAAGTGAACCAGGCCTTTTTACTGTGAAAACGGCACTTTGGGACTGTGAAAGTGACATTTTGGCCCTGTTGTCCCAAACTGCCCCAGCACTTCCCACATTGCTCAAAGTGGCTAGCTTTCATCCCAACACAGTTTATAGGGCCATACGGTACATAGTTTTCAAGTTACAGACTAAGCTAAGCAAAAGTGAACCAGGCCTTTTTACTGTGAAAACGGCACTTTGGGACTGTGAAAGTGACATTTTGGCCCTGTTGTCCCAAACTGCCCCAGCACTTCCCACATTGCTCAAAGTGGCTAGCTTTCATCCCAACACAGTTTATAGGGCCATACGGTACATAGTTTTCAAGTTACAGACTAAGCTAAGCAAAAGTGAACCAGGCCTTTTTACTGTGAAAATGGCACTTTGGGACTGTGAAAGTGACATTTTGGCCCTGTTGTCCCAAACTGCCCCAGCACTTCCCACATTGCTCAAAGTGGCTAGCTTTTATCCCAACACAGTTTATAGGGCCATACGGTACATAGTTTTCAAGTTACAGACTAAGCTAAGCAAAAGTGAACCAGGCCTTTTTACTGTGAAAACGGCACTTTGGGACTGTGAAAGTGACATTTTGGCCCTGTTGTCCCAAACTGCCCCAGCACTTCCCACATTGCTCAAAGTGGCTAGCTTTCATCCCAACACAGTTTATAGGGCCATACGGTACATAGTTTTCAAGTTACAGACTAAGCTAAGCAAAAGTGAACCAGGCCTTTTTACTGTGAAAATGGCACTTTGGGACTGTGAAAGTGACATTTTGGCCCTGTTGTCCCAAACTGCCCCAGCACTTCCCACATTGCTCAAAGTGGCTAGCTTTCATCCCAACACAGTTTATAGGGCCATACGGTACATAGTTTTCAAGTTACAGACTAAGCTAAGCAAAAGTGAACCAGGCCTTTTTACTGTGAAAATGGCACTTTGGGACTGTGAAAGTGACATTTTGGCCCTGTTGTCCCAAACTGCCCCAGCACTTCCCACATTGCTCAAAGTGGCTAGCTTTCATCCCAACACAGTTTATAGGGCCATACGGTACATAGTTTTCAAGTTACAGACTAAGCTAAGCAAAAGTGAACCAGGCCTTTTTACTGTGAAAATGGCACTTTGGGACTGTGAAAGTGACATTTTGGCCCTGTTGTCCCAAACTGCCCCAGCACTTCCCACATTGCTCAAAGTGGCTAGCTTTCATCCCAACACAGTTTATAGGGCCATACGGTACATAGTTTTCAAGTTACAGACTAAGCTAAGCAAAAGTGAACCAGGCCTTTTTACTGTGAAAATGGCACTTTGGGACTGTGAAAGTGACATTTTGGCCCTGTTGTCCCAAACTGCCCCAGCACTTCCCACATTGCTCAAAGTGGCTAGCTTTCATCCCAACACAGTTTATAGGGCCATACGGTACATAGTTTTCAAGTTACAGACTAAGCTAAGCAAAAGTGAACCAGGCCTTTTTACTGTGAAAATGGCACTTTGGGACTGTGAAAGTGACATTTTGGCCCTGTTGTCCCAAACTGCCCCAGCACTTCCCACATTGCTCAAAGTGGCTAGCTTTCATCCCAACACAGTTTATAGGGCCATACGGTACATAGTTTTCAAGTTACAGACTAAGCTAAGCAAAAGTGAACCAGGCCTTTTTACTGTGAAAATGGCACTTTGGGACTGTGAAAGTGACATTTTGGCCCCTGTTGTCCCAAACTGCCCCAGCACTTCCCACATTGCTCAAAGTGGCTAGCTTTCATCCCAACACAGTTTATAGGGCCATACGGTACATAGTTTTCAAGTTACAGACTAAGCTAAGCAAAATGAATCTGTTTTTTTTTACTGTGAAAATGGCACTTTGGGACTGTGAAAGTGACATTTTGGCCCTGTTGTCCCAAACTGCCCCAGCACTTCCCACATTGCTCAAAGTGGCTAGCTTCATCCCAACACAGTTTATAGGGCCATACGGTACATAGTTTTCAAGTTACAGACTAAGCTAAGCAAAAGTGAACCAGGCCTTTTTACTGTGAAAACGGCACTTTGGGACTGTGAAAGTGACATTTTGGCCCTGTTGTCCCAAACTGCCCCAGCACTTCCCACATTGCTCAAAGTGGCTAGCTTTCATCCCAACACAGTTTATAGGGCCATACGGTACATAGTTTTCAAGTTACAGACTAAGCTAAGCAAAAGTGAACCAGGCCTTTTTACTGTGAAAATGGCACTTTGGGACTGTGAAAGTGACATTTTGGCCCTGTTGTCCCAAACTGCCCCAGCACTTCCCAACATTGCTCAAAGTGGCTAGCTTTCATCCCAACACAGTTTATAGGGCCATACGGTACATAGTTTTCAAGTTACAGACTAAGCTAAGCAAAAGTGAACCAGGCCTTTTAACTGTGAAAACGGCACTTTGGGACTGTGAAAGTGACATTTTGGCCCTGTTGTCCCAAACTGCCCCAGCACTTCCCACATTGCTCAAAGTGGCTAGCTTTCATCCCAACACAGTTTATAGGGCCATACGGTACATAGTTTTCAAGTTACAGACTAAGCTAAGCAAAAGTGAACCAGGCCTTTTTACTGTGAAAATGGCACTTTGGGACTGTGAAAGTGACATTTTGGCCCTGTTGTCCCAAACTGCCCCAGCACTTCCCACATTGC
>NW_027666090.1:0-2500 GCF_963924005.1 Protomyctophum bolini
ACGTTGTAATGTGACTTGATTGACTGATTGAATATTTTACTGAATATTTTTTGTGACAGAGCAATGGGGGGGGGGGATATTAATACATGCACAGCTGTGTGTTCTTTTATCTCGGAGTGTATACCAAATGTAACCGAATTGTAACACTCTGAGAGTTACATTATGTATAAATATAGCACGGAGGATTGTGCGATATGTAAATATGATTGTGTACTGTATAGATCAAATTAAAACGCCACTATGGAGTCTTCCCTTATTACATTCACACATTGTGTCCTTTAAATTGTATAGGCCCTTATACTGTTAGGCAGGTTTTGGTATTAATTTGTAACTGTTGACAGAGCTGCGTATATAACTATATATCCACACAATTTGTGTGCCGTCCAATCATACACATTTTATTCCCCATGCTTTGATTTGTAGGAACTATTGTGCTGCATTTTCTGGATGTCATCCGTCATGCTTTGCACTCGATTTTTTCCTTTCTTTTATTACAGACAATTGAAAATGTATCTCACTTAAAAGGGAACACAGCCTAAATTAGTCTTACTGCTAGCTTAACCCGCTGCATTGAAGGCAAAATGGACATGTAACGCAGGCAGGTAAAACATGATTCTACCACAGAGGGTACATTTGACCTATGAAGTAACATTCTGACAATGGCCCTGTGAATTCACATACTGCTACTGACTAGGTTTTGACTGCCATCTTCAGGCAGTCATCGGTAAATGCCTCGCCTCCCCGGCCCATAGATTTGATTTACAAGCCCTGGAGCCAAATATGCTGATTGTTCTTTCATGAAAATTAGATACCCCCCCCCCCCCCATCCCTAATCTCTTCTAATTTCATTCAAGGATTTGTAAAAGCTATAACCCTAAGTCTTAGGGTTACACGTTGCCATTAAGTGTAGCATCTGTTTACATGAATGCGTAACATCAACTGTAGTCATCGCATATTAGTCACATTTTTTCCTCCTTCTTCCTAGAAAGCACTTCTGGTAAATGTACAGTAGAAATGTGTGCATACATAATACTGAATACTGATGTCAGAATAACTGGGATTTAAACCGCAATTTAAAACCATCAAGGAAAGACATTCAGTGCCAAACTTTCTACATGAAATAGTCACATTTTAATATGACGTTTTGCACTCCACAATGCGGTGAAATAAATAAATTACCATAATTAAATTATTCAACATTGTAATATTTTTGGAGTATAGAATCACACAGTGAATCATTTTATCAACCAACCATTATATTATACTTTCTATTCTGTGAAAAGCATCATCACTGTTATGACAGTGTTAGTTATGTAAGCATTATGTGGTAGTTTGATTTTTTCTTTCCCTTTTTTTTCCCTTGTTGTTTATTTATTTCTATTTTTTCAGTTTTTAATCGTGTGCATCTAATCTCATGGAACAATACTATACTAATCTATCAACGGCACGGAGAACAGGAAGTAGATGTGTGCTCCAAATCACGCTCGCCACCCTCGGGGAGTTGTGGTATTAAATAAGAGCTACCTTTGGAGCATTAGTGGAATTCAATACGTGCAATGTAATTATTCTGCTCAATAAGCCACAGGAGGAAGATATTCTGTTTGCCGCTCACTCCGGTGGAGGTGTGCATTCAACTGCTTGTTTTATGTTCACACATTATATTCCAACATGGCACAGATTATTATGGCGGTGGGGTGGGGTGGGTGGGCGGCGTGGGCAACAAAAACTACAGACAGACAGGCAGGATTTGTGTTTATGACGGTGTGCTGTTTATACAGCACTCCATGAAGCAGAAAGGTATGCTGTACGGTAGCTGGGACAACAATGATCACACACTGATCATATCAGCGTTATCGTAATGCAACATAAAGAGCCATAAAAGGCCCGGTATACGGGCCTATCTCTGCGCTATCATCGACTCCAAGCATAGTGAGGAATAGGAATATGTCAAAAGGGATCAAATCACAACAGAGTTATTCTTTCTGATATATAAAGAAATCCATTATCAGACTGTGGCACTATACAGGGCAGCAACCAGAACAGAAACCCGCCTGACGTCTGACATCACCAACTGCCACGAGCTCAAATGATACAGCATGCGATTATGTAGAAAACGAAATCATTGAACATTTAAAATTATTAAACGAGAAAGAGCTACAGTATGAGAGACCTTGCCACACTGACTACAGCAACATTGAGCACCTCCTCTCTTGTGCCACAACTCCAAAACAGAGCGCGCAAGTTTGAAAAGAGAGGAAGGGGAGAGAGCGGGGGGTGGGGGGCACTGGAGGGGGGTGGGGGCTGGCTGGCTGGTGGTGATGGTGGTGGTGGAGGGGTACGGTACGCGTTTCATGCTGTCCCAGTTGCCTAAAGTGATTCTCTCAATAATGTATTAGAGCACTTGTTTATTATTTACTGTTTACACAGCTCGACTCATGCTGCTTGTGTGGAGTGACATTCTCACCCGTTGCTGTCTGTGCAGAGCGCGGCGAAACAACAC
>NW_027666090.1:7500-15000 GCF_963924005.1 Protomyctophum bolini
GTACAGTATCTCTGAGAGAGAAGAGAGAGAGTGGAATACAGCATGGGGGGGGGTGGGGGGTGAAGGAGAGTGAAAAACTCGTTGTGCGTCCCAGTGTGTGTCTGAAGTTGGTGTGGAGGGAGGGGGGGGGGGACACCACTCACACAGTCTCTCAGGCGTGTCCGGAGCATGAGCCAAGTACTTCTGCTACGTGCAAGCAGACACACACACACACACACACACACGCACGCACGCACACACACACACGCAGTAACGTACGCACACACACACACACGCAGTCACGCACGCACACACACACACACACACACACACACACACACACGCACACACGCACACACACCATCATGCAAAAACCCCCACACGTGAACTTCTTGACTCAGAAGTTCAATTGACGTCCTGCTATACAATATTTACATTTGTCCCTGGATTTAGGAATGTCAGGTTTTATTGTACTATGGTCTCTCTCTCTCTTTCTCACTCACTCACTCTCTCTCTCTCTCTATCCTGTATTCGTCCCTTCCATCTCTCTATGGACTGCATGGCTGGTGTCTACAGAGGTAAACACATTAAACACATGTTTACAGCATGTATATGTGTGTGTGTGTGTGTGTGTGTGTGTGTGTGTGTGTGTGTGTGTGTGTGTGTGTGTGTGTGTGTGTGTATCTTTACTGTTACTTGTTTTTGTTTGTATGTCAGTCTGTTTGAATGTTTGTCTGTGGGCCATGTGTTTATGCCCCGAATGTCAAGTGAAGATGTATGTGTGTGTGACACTGTGTGACACTGTGTGTGCGTGCATGCATGCGTGAGTGCGTGGGTGCGTGCGTGTGTGAGTGCGTGGGTGCGTGGGTGCGTGCATGTGTGCGTGCCATTATACTACACAGTTGTTGGAGGTCTTAAAACATATAAACATGACACCTTGGCAGTCAGAATAACGAGTGATGCACATCACCTTTAATACTAGGCTATACTGCAGCACTGGGGATGAGATAACACACAAACACACACACGCACAGACACACACACACACACACACACACACAAACACACACCGCTCTCTCACACACACTTATACTGCATGAGGTGTCATGTGCAGTACAACCAACATTATTCAAGTGAGCACACACGGGTAGTAACCACTTAAGTATCTTAAGACCGGCTATATTTTCCATGTGACAAATAGTGAATAGCCGATTTCCAAACTCCCAATGCTTTGGCACTCGTGACTCGTGAGTTTGTAGATTTGTTTTTTGCCCAAACTAGGGACGGCAGGGTTTCTGTGGTCAAAACTCAGTGTAAAGAAGGAAAACAATATGCACATCCCAGTTTCAGAATACGGTGCTGGACCCAAAAAATGACTGACTGAAGAAAAAAGTGGAATGTCCACGATATAGTTCTGCTCCCTGTCGTTTTTATTTCAACCTAAATACAACCTAAATAATGTTTGCTTATTATAAGCGACTTTGGGCTTTTTAAGTCTAACTGTCTCACTTAACCCAAAGTTCGCTTATAATTTTCAAAAAGTATTTATTCAAAGACGTTTACGCCGCGGAAAAAGACAACTCTTAAACAATAAACACAATGTTTTGGGCCGAACAAATAATTAGAAAGAAGAAAAAAACAGCCTGGCAGGTTACAAAACTTTTTTTGTTGTTTTTCTTCTTTGTAATTATTTGTTTGGTCCAAAATATTGTGTTTGTTGTCATGATTTGTCACGATGCGAGTTGGCTTCGTACGACGCTTAAAAGGTCTTTAAATAAATACTTTTTGAAATGTCTATGGGAAAAATGCATTGGGAATTATTTCCTGGGCCTGGCGTCGTCGTGAAAGGGGGCGGGACTGCGACGCTCTATAGTCGCTGCTTTTGGACTTTTTTTCATGGTTGCGTATATCTCTCGGAAGATCTGGCAACTTGGCAAGACTCTTAAAAAGCACACCGAAAGCAAAGCGCACGTATTACACACACACACACACACACACACACACACACACACACACACACACGGAACTGAGCTGCATGCTTTGAACAGCTCTGATCAGAAAAAATAAATAAAAAACAAGCGGCCCACGATCTCGGAGCTCGTTCGATGCACACGCTGCAACTCCGCAATTAAACTAGTAAATGGATCAATGTTTGTATATGTTTGTGTGTGCATGTGTGTGTTTGGGGGGCCTCAGGGGCCCGTCCTAATGAGCTATCTGTGTGCATTTCTAACAAGAGCTCGGTGCAGCGCCCACGGCACTGTCATCCTGGGCCGCGGCTGACCTTGCTCGGCTGCTAGGCTCTGTCGTTTGCTATATTTATGGCACCACCAACACCACCTCGCTCGGTGTGTGTGTGTGTGTGTGTGTGTGTGTGTGTGTGTGTGTGTGCGTGTGTGCCTGCGTGTGTGTGTGTGTGAGCGTGTGTGTAAGGGTGTGTTCGTCGGTGTGTATATTCACCAGTGTGTGCATTCAGGGCGGGTGGGAGTGCAGGGGGGCTCGCTCAGGAAGCAAATACTGTGTATATCAGCATAATGAATCAAGTGGCAGAGAGAGAGAGAGAGAGAGAGAGAGAGACAGAGAGAGAGAGGGAGAGAGAGAGAGAGAGAGAGAGAGAGGGGGGGGGAAGGAGGGAGGCAGAGCGAATGAGGGAGGGACGTTGCGAGGCAAGGATGGAGAAAGCCATTTTCCCTCTGCTGTTTTCACCCCTCCCGGCAACCAACTAACCCCCGTCGTGTATATTCCCCCTATTCTTCATTTGCCCCCCCAACCCCCCTACCATTCTACCACCCGTTTTCCCCACTTCCAGTGCCTTTTATTCCTTTGGCTATAAGGCCTGGCTCATCAGATAGCCAGCCATACCCTTCCTTCAGCATTATCATTAACACGCCGTGTGTTCAGCCTGCCGTGGAGGCACGGCCGGACATGGCGGCACTCACGAGGCCATTTGATACCTCGTGTACGTAACGTGCGTTATGCGTGGCGGCGGAGCCGGCGCTTAATGGCCCTCTTTCTGTCTCCTCGCCCCATGTACATATTAACCCCCCTTCGTAATGAGATTCGGAGCTCTGAGCAACATCTACCCGGCGATTTGCACGCCATAGCCGAACACAGGATGGCATCGGGGAGAGAGAGAGAGAGAGAGAGAGAGAGAGAGCACCCTTCATGTTGAGCTGCACAGGGGCTGTGTGACTTTGGCTGCAGCCGGGATCACCGAGCAGAATAAGAATGCATGGACTAAACCAGGCTTTTTCCTGAGGTGCGGGTGGTATGTGTGTGTGTGTGTGTGTGTGTGTGTGTGTGTGTGTGTGTGTGTGTGTGTGTGTGTGTGTGTGTGTGTGTGTGTGTGTGTGTGTGTGTGCGTGCGTGTGTGTGCGTGCGTGTGCGTGCGCACACGTGCGAGACACATCTACACCCTATGCCTCAATATGCAAAGCCCTCATGCAGTGGGTTAAGGGAGAGGGGAGAGCTGCCGTGAATACTCATGTGTGCCTGGCAGAGGGAGCTGTGTGTACCCCTCCATAACCTCCGGCTAAGGGCTAGAGGGGGGTAGGTCCATTTGCACAAGACTCACATATACTGTACATGTGAAACTCACCACACACACACACACACACACACACACAGGTTTGTGTTACAATACTTAATTGTAATACAATAATTGTATAGAAATGTGCCGGTCGAAAATTGCAGATATACAAGCAATATCTGTGAGCTCATCGGCTATATTCCGGTGTATGACATCGCCGTACAACTGAGTATAAAATAATGTAATAATCGAAATGACTCATCTTAGATTATGGGAGGCATTTCCATGTTGGGTTTATGATCCGGTCGGGAGCAGATGATATCTTACGTCATGTTGTAGTCTGGTTTGTATCAGGCCTGAGCCCCAAAACCACAATCACAATTACCCAGAATAATTCCCAGCATCATAATTTTAGGGCCTACCCAATAAAAGCCTTGATATGGCGTATATGAATCCGACACGTTACTTCAAGTATACACTTCTTGGAATAGCTTATTTAATTTTGGTATGCATATTTTATCACAACTCGTAGCTACTGACGAGACTTAAAACAAACAGGGGGGACTATAACTCTATGGGGGGACCAAAAACAAGCTACGCCATTATAAAAAAGAAATCCTAACCCTGACCCCAACCTGGTGACATGAGGTCATCTTAACCCTGACCCCAACCTGGTGACGTGAGGTCATCTTAACCCTGACCCCAACCTGGTGACGTGAGGTCATCTTAACCCTGAGCCCAACCTGGTGACGTGAGGTCATCTTAACCCTGACCCCAACCTGGTGACATGAGGTCATCTTAACCCTGACCCCAACCTGGTGACGTGAGGTCATCTTAACCCTGACCCCAACCTGGTGACATGAGGTCATCTTAACCCTGACCCCAACCTGGTGACATGAGGTCATCTTAACCCTGACCCCAACCTGGTGACGTGAGGTCATCTTAACCCTGACCCCAACCTGGTGACGTGAGGTCATCTTAACCCTGACCCCAACCTGGTGACGTGAGGTCATCTTAACCCTGACCCCAACCTGGTGACGTGAGTGTAAGCACATCGTCCAGACTTACGTATAGCAGAGCAGGAGTAATCGCATTGTGTCCGTGTACAATTTCTATTAGACATCACGTGTGCCATGTGAGGCGCCCGCTAGCCTAGTGGTCCAGGCACATGCCACATATAGGCTTTGGCCTGACAGCGCATTGCATGTTGTAGTCCGAGTTCATGATGACCGTTGCTGCATGTCTCTCCCCTTCTCTCTCTCCCTCTTTCCTGTCAGTCTTCACTTGATACTATATCAATAAAAAAACTATCTAATCTTAAAAACAAGACGTGTGCCATGTTCCCTAACACACACACGCGACCACATATATCCCCTCAACTCGTGCACATTCGAAATACACAATATATGCACATTAGTTGTGACGGTCATGAGCCCATCAGTACGTGCATGTGTACACACGGACAGATAAGCGACGGTAAACGAGAGCGCACTGTGTATGTGTGTGTGTCTGTGTGTGTGTGTGTGTGTGTTGGGGGTGACTGAAAGTAAAGTTTTAATTCAGTCCTCGGGGACGCATGCTTACTCATCCTGCTACTCATCCCCCCCAAGGACCGACTTCCCCCGAAATCTATTCAAATCACATCTCTCTACCGCCTTTTATTGCATTTCTCATATCCCCCCCCAACCCCACCCCCCAATCACAAAGTGACAAATCACCACGCGCCAAATGTGCATGGAGCCAACATCACTTTCCCCATTGTTTTTGTTTTTTTGACCAAGATGGATTTGGAGGATTGTTTTCTTCTTCTTTTTACTTGTAAAGTGATTAGAGAGGCCTTCTGCCTGCCGGTGGTAATTATGCCCCAGTGACCGTAATTGTAGGAAAAGCTTTACCCGCAGCAGAAACATACAGTGAAGCATAGAGGTGTTATTGTAGGAAAAGCTTTACCCGCAGCAGAAACATACAGTGAAGCATAGAGGTGTTATTGTAGGAAAAGCTTTACCCGCAGCAGAAAGCTAGGTGTTTGGAAGACAGGATTATATAGATGATAAACTTGTAATTATGTATGTATGTGCTCTCTATCTCTCTCTATCTCTCACGCACATGCACACGCACACGCACACGCACACGCACACGCGCACACACACACACACACACACACACACACACACACACACGCACACACACACACACACACACACACACACACACACACACACACAGTATGCAATCACTTTAAAACTCTGGCTGGTACCAGGTATATGCAAGATACCTCCAGTGGTATCAAACACACATCATCATGGATTCATTCCGTCACACACAACGTCTCAAACGTGCCAACACACACACACACGTGCGCACAGTGCCACACGCACACTTACTCGACAGTCGCACACTTTCTGCCTGTGCTCCGCTCCTAATAAAGCAGGTGATGAGAGAGCGGTGGAGGTCTAATTAGTTTATGCAGACACATGACGCTGGTGGGACAGGCCATATTGTTATTATTTCCCTGCCAGCCCATCGCATACACACACACACACACACACACACAAACACACACCCTGGCGGGGACACACAACGCCACCAACCTGAAGCTCATGGAGGATGGTAGAAAGGGTGGTGGGGGTGTTGGGATGAGCAGAGGCGGTGTGCGAGTGCAAGGAGAATGAGAGAAACGAGAGAGAGAGAGAGAGAGAGAGAGAGAGAGAGAGAGAATGAGAAGCGCCACTTGATATATTCGTAATGTTCCTTAATATTTTCATTCTGATGTAATTTGTGGCCCCGGTTTTTTAAATATCCGCTCTGTAATAATGTTTAATTTCAAGGGTCAGTCTGCCAAGGAGTATATTAAAGCTGATAAAACTCATTTTCCACAGGCCCAATATCGCGCCCAGATCAGGTTAGGAGGCCAGCCTCCCTGAATATTTCATCTTTTATCATGCCGATAATGGGGAGATGACAGAGGCGCATTATTACAATGAGAGAATTGCTCATTTTCCTGACGGGGGAGGGCTCTGCCTGGCTGCTCGGTGGCTGTGCGTGGCTGGATGGACTGACTGGCTGGTTGTGCGTCGTTTGGCTGACTGGCTGGCTGGGGCTGCCGAGAGCCGTGGGCTCCGCGCAATGTTTGCTGCAATAAAAGCAATTCTTCCACCGGCAAGAGGAGAGGTGACGAGAGGAGGGGAGAGAGACGGGGATGTGGGGAGAGTGAGGGAGAGGTGAGGAAGAGACAGATTGACTAAGAGACAGAGAGAGAGAGAGAGAGAGAGAGAGAGAGAGACAGAGATGAGATGAGAGCTATAGAGAGAAAAGCAACTTTCGCCAGCCACCTCACTTATTTGATTGTGATGAATAATAAATGTGTGGTGAGGTGGTTGGGTGGGGAGGGGTACAGTGGTAGTGGAGGTGTGTGTGTGTGTGTGTGTGTGTGTGTGTGTGTGTGTGTGTGTGTGTGTGTGTGTGTGTGTGTGTGTGCGTGCGTGCATGCGTGCATGTGCTATTGGGTTGACGCCGGCTATAGGTGATAATCGCTGATTTGCAGTGGGGTCCCCGCTGTGAATTAACCCGTTTAAATGAGCCATTAGGAAAGAACAAAGCCGAGGCTGCTGGATGAAATGCAGGGAGCAGAGAGAGGGGGGGGGGGGGGGCACTTCAGTCCATCAGTGGCCATGGGAATGGAATCCTCCCCGCACGCAAATGACTAAAGCTGGACCATCTCCGGCGGCCGGAGCGGCATAATAAATGGACCCAATCAGGGAGGTTCTGGGGACCACCTGTGTCCCCGCACAGGTCAGAACCATTAGAGCCACATCACAGGGCTGTGATAGACACAGGCGTCCACTCCAGCCACCCCAATAATGAGCATAATAAGACCGGCATAATGACATATTTATGGCGCCCAGGGAAAGGGCGGCGGCAGTATTTTTTTTGGTCTAACTCGGAATAGAGGAGGGGTTGGGGAAGAAGAGACGAGACAGAGATAGAAGACG
>NW_027666090.1:17500-22500 GCF_963924005.1 Protomyctophum bolini
GAGGAGAGGTCGATGCAATACGTTTCATCTGCAGACAGGCCCGTGTTAAGCAGAAGGTAAATAACTTAACTGTGACAAGTTTATTCAAACTAATAGGGCAGTAAAATAATTGCTGAATTTGTCATGCAATGCATGACAAGAACTACTACAGTTGTTGAAGCATCATCAAGTTGATGCAAATGATTTCACATTTGTATTCCAGACATTGGTAAAGAATAACTTACAAAGGGTTAGCACTTCCAGACATTTAATGATGTTGTCAGATAATTTCTCGGTCGAAAACATGATACCTGGGGTTCCCGATGAAGGCCTAGTGGTCCAGGCGCATGCCACATATAGGCTCTGGCCTGACAGAGCCTATATGTGACCTTTGTCAGGCATGCCCAAATATGGAGTCTATGCCGTTCTGGCCCACCGTGGGTCCGACCGACACCGGGCACTGCACCCCCTGTGGTGGGGTGGAACACGTGTGTCGAATTTGAAGTCGGTGGGGCGAATGGTTCTCGAGTTACGTATAGATTACAGACGTACAGAGACTTGGTACATTTATAGTTAGATATCACAAGGCCTTGCCGACATATTTAGTAGCACAGCTCAGGATCTGTTCTTGAGAGATTAGTGCCTAAAAACATGTGTCATGTAGCCTATATTTTTTTGTTCTTACACTTCCCAGAACAAGCACATGTAATGTGCAGCATTTTATTTGACTTAGGCCTACTTAAAAAAAAATAACAATGCCTTAATGTAGAAATTATGTTAAGCAGTATCCTAGCACTTTTCTTACATGATAATTAAATTCCATGATCACAAATCTATTGTCTGAGCACTGGCTCTCACCGAGTGTGATACTTGGTGTCCATTTACTTGAGTACTTGAGGACATTTTTGTACACACACACACTATCACTCCGTATGCGTGTCAAATACAAATATTGTACTTTTCACTCCACTCTACAAGAAGGGGGAAAGTACTTATTTAACCCATGACGTAGTGAAAAGAACAATACACACTTTTAGAGCATATCCGTGGTATGGGCATAGCCTACCTAACAATAGATGCCAAAACAATGGTAAATCTTCCTATTGTTTTGGCCATCTATTTGGCCCTCAATCCTCAAAAGCCCAATAAAAGACGATGTAATTACTTCCTTTGAAGGAAAACGTGCTGTGTGATGACCTACTATACCGCTATACCCTTATGAATATAAATTAATCTTGATTTCATTCACCTGTTTGATTCTCATAGCTGCACAATCCTCCAAACACACAGAACTACTCTGGTTTTAATCTCATTCAAGATGACATCCAGACAGTGTATTACTCATTTTAAACGTAATCAGCATATGTATCTGAAAACATTATAGGCTATAGGAATAAGCCACATAGCAGCAAACATGCTTGGCTGTAGCCGTCCCTCTCACAACAAACGTTAGCGCTGCTACACACAAGTGAGTTTCTAACGTCCCATAGCCTGAAGGGATGGGCCACTCTGATTGGTTCAGAAACATACAGGCTTAATTACGTTTCACACTGAAACCATTGCAGTCCGACTTTAAAGTCAGGACACAATTTGTGTCATTTTATACTTTGGCTATTCAAAAATAGCAGATGTGCAATGTGCAATTAGATTTTGTCCTATATGTTAAAACTTTAATACTAGGGTAGGTACCCTCACAAAAACATGCAGTAATCCTGGTCTCTAAACTGCCTCCCCCTGGCCAGCCGGGGCGCCTGATGGAGGGGAAAGGAACTGGTTGGAATAACGTGTTCCTTCCACACGCTACGTCCAACATGGGAAACTCCCCCCTGTCAGGTGTAAAGGAGCAACTTGGACACTCAGGCATGAAGGGAGCATGAGTTAAGTCTGTTGCTCTCCCCAGGTTGGCGGAAGGTGTGTAGAGCCCAGGATCACAGTAGATGATTGGCACAGGTGTGAAAAATGGGTTACAAAAATCGTGGGATAAAAAATATATAAAAAATAAAATAAAAAGAGAACATACTTTTGAATACTAGTAGTATTTTTTAAAGCAAGTACTTTAACCAATTTATACATTTGAGTGAGACACTTTCACTTTATGATTATATTTGACTTTCTTTATAAATTATAAATAAATGTATATTATCACGAAAACGATGGCTTCCATAATCGCATTGTAACTTTTCAGGAATAGAAAGACTACTGATTAGCTTGGATTCCCCATCAATGATGAACTGCCCACAGACTGTTATCATGACCAATTACAGTATATGAAGAATATACCCCGGTAGGTTGAAAAGTGGTGAAGTCGTCCTTTAATTAACCTTTATGTAACCAGTAAAAACACATTGAGACGTCTCTTTTGCAAGTGGGAAGTGGCCAAGAGGCAGAAACAAAATTACACTTCAATGCTACATCGTACATGTCAAATTGACAGCCAAAAATACATCCTGCATGACATAGAATGCTATCTGGCCCTAAACAGAGAATACACAGTGGCAGAATACCTGAGCACCGTGACCGACCCAAAACAAAGAAAAATCTTAACTAGGTACAGACTCAGTGAGCACAGTCTCGCGATCGAGAAAGGCCGTCATAGGCAGACCTGTATCCCGAGAGAAGACAGACTATGCACCCACTGCACACTAAACAAAGTGGAAACCGAGCTACACTTCCTAACCATCTGTCCATTGTACCAAGACATCAGAGACACATACTTCCCACAGATTACAACCACACAAGGAGATTTTGAAAACATGACCAATGACAAAAAACTCCCATATCTGCTGGGCGAAGTACAACAATGTGCAAACACAGCAGCAAGATTTGTGAGTTGCTGTGATAGGAGAAGGATATCAAATGGAACACAACCACCCTAAAGACTAATCATTGTGTATATTCCTGCACTATACCTGCATCGAGTTATCTTGGTACACAGAAGTTGATCTATTGAAGATTCTGACCTTCAAAGTACATAATTTTTGTTTTGATTGTATTGCTGTATTGTTGTTTTGTTCTTTCTGCTTTGGCAATGTAAACGTATGTTTTCTCATGCCAATAAAGCCCTTTGAATTGAATTGAATTGACATACCTCAAGAAACCTATACAAAGTATACAACAAATCTCCAACAATGGTAACAATGACCGGGCACAAGACATTGTGCACAGAGCACATGTCATGTGCAGGTGTTGGACTGTGCATTTAAGATGATCCTTTTGAGACACTTTTTATCCCCCTCAGATTTGAAGGCTGTTACTAATACACAGTAGCCAGGCATTTGATCTGAGGTTTAGACCATTTTCTACAAGATTACATTTGGAGGAAATGTAAAGGGGAAGATCACCAAGAAATGGCATTATAAATTAAAATATACCAATGATGCAGGCTGCGAGATGTCAATGAGAACCAACCAACTGCAGCATACAATGAACAATGACGAGTTCTGAAAGGTGAGTTAGTTAGTTAGTTTAAGTAAGCTACTTTGTCCACCATTGCTCAGGGGGTTACTATTATGTTGTTTAGAATGTTGGAGACATATAATATGTAAGAAAGCTTGCGTAAAAATCTGTTCTACATTTTCACACCGTGGTATTCTTTCAGCTTGAGTGCAACATGCTTTCTTCTCGTTTAATAATCCTTCTACCCTAATTGAAAAGGGGGGAACCATTTATCCGTCTGTGTTCTTCTACCAAACCACTCTGTTTGCACAAATCTCTCCATGCACAAATAGTAATGCATGCCATAGTTAATACAAGTTACAACGCACTACATTGCATCCATGCAACTGTACTATTTACTGTACACTTCGTACTTTTATGAAAATACCTACTGCCCTGCTTGCTGTGATGTCAAATACGTCACCACTTTAGAGGTCCCACCCCCCTATTTTGCGTGGCACTAGCGTGGTGCTAGATTCTATAGGAATAATAATTCTTTGTGCTAGACGTTGTTGTGAGCTTAGTTGTAAATGTGCTATTCTCTGCTTGTAGATGTGCTATTTTCATACATCAGGCTTAAGTGTTGAACATGCATCCTAGTGCAGGACAGCAGCCCAGGACTGATGTGTATTCAGGAAGTTGATAGGCTTTGTACGCAGAGTCCATTATCTCAGACACACACAGATGAACGCTCACAGACAGGCACGTAAATAAGCATGCCAAGCGCACACACACACAGTCACACAGTCACACACACACACACACACACACACACACACACACACACACACACACACACACACACACACACACACAGACGTGCGCTTACACTCTACCACCAAAAGTCAGTGCGAGCGCCTCACACTTGCAAATGCATAGATTCACATTTTCTCTGCATATTCATCCAGAGAGGAGGTGGGTGGCTGCGAGAGGGAAATGAGCAGAGCTATCCAGCAGTAGGCCTATCGCTCCTGCTGCTTCTGTGTGTGTGTGTGTGTGTGTGTGTGTGTGTGTGTGTGTGTGTGTGTGTGTGTGTGTGTGTGTGTGTGTGTGTGCGCGCGCGTGCGTGTCAGTGTGTTATTTTACATATAGCATTCATTTGTCTGTGCATTATGTGTTATTTTCTGTATACATGCGCGTGTGTTTTCATATGAACAGGTGTGTTTTATTCTGAATGTAAGTGTAAATCTTTATACATAATGTTTATGTATGTATGTGTGGGGATGCTTACAGCAGGTATGTGATCGTGTGCACGTGCGTGCACGCGTTTGCGCGTGTTAAGCGGCATATGTGTGTAAGAGTGTGCGCAAAGACAGGGTGTGTGAATATTATGTTCACGTGTGCACAGATGTGTGCATGTGAGCAAGTTTGTGTGTGTGTGTGTGTGTGTGTGTGTGTGTGTGTGTGTGTGTGTCTGCCATAGCGTGCATTTGGTTTCCAGCGGCAGCAGCAGTATGGCTCTGTAGCGGAGGAGCCTAGGTGTTATCACTCATTGTGATTCCGTATTACAGCATGACGGATGGGCCCCCGCGGGCCGGCGAGCCACGCCGCGCGCTTATTACCGCGCCTCTTAAGTGGGAGTTGAT
>NW_027666090.1:27500-37500 GCF_963924005.1 Protomyctophum bolini
GAAGAGAGGGTGCTGGAGCAGGGGGGGGGGGGTGGCTGAGAGAGGAGTGGGGTGACTTCTTTTAATTTGGGGACCCCCTCGGGGGAAATCGTAACCGTGAACACGCAATTACGACAGTCATCAGTGAAGCGCGCACGCGAGGAAGTGAGGCATCGAGTGTAAAGGGGGGAAAAAATCAGGTTTGAGAAGGAGGAAATTATTTGAAGTATCATTATCTCAAGTCTTAGCCACCCCTCCCCCGTTTGTAATCACACACGCACATACGTGCACACTCTCAGACATGCAATTCTCGAGCTTCATTTCGGAAATGATAAATGTAACTAATGTGTAGATAATCTATTACAGTTAACTGACAATTTTGGGTTTGGGGGAGTGGCAAGATGATCATCATTGGCCAATTATCATCTTATTATGGGTGTTAAGTGGCCCCATATTGGGGTCAGCACCCCTCATTTCAAGGAGAAAAAAATAATTGTTAACCTCTGTAATAGCGATACACAGAAACGATTTAGCACACCCCTGGGGGATCCCTGGGGCTAATCAATGGGTACTTTGACAAAATGGCCGCATATAAAAATAGCCTCAATCACATTCACTAAGCCCTCAAATTCAACCTTTGATCTGGCATGATTTGACAGATGAATCGCAAAGAAATTCTTCAAACTAAATAGTAAAGTTTAGTTAACACATGACATGAGACGAAGCCCTAATTAGAATGAACAAAAGACATTCAATTCAGTGTTAGGATAATAACATTTTTGTATGTCTCAAGTGACAAGCGCAATAAACTTTGGAGGATGACTTTGCGCTGCATATTTTAAAAGTTTCGAAAAACACTGTGAGGAATGGAAATGAAAAATACTCCCAGAATATATAACCTGTCCTGCAGCAGTCCCCCACAGACCACAGGAGACAACACACTCCGCAAAGTGTGTTTTCCAATAACTTTTTCCTTTGAGTCAGGTAAAACCAAATCCATTTAACTAGTGGCTAACAGTAGATCTTATATGGATGTCTCTCCTAAGTCAACCTGGGGTATATGATTTTGGGAAATCGCTATTCGCAAATAACTTTCAATTCTATTCCCTCCCCAAATCAGGTTTTCCAGACAATTCTCTTTGGGGTGTATATATTGCGTCTGGCGGAGCGGCCTTTATTGCGCTGGCTCTCAGGTGGTCCTTTATATAAGGGAAGCCGGACCCTCAGGTCCTCGGTTGCCTCTGGCTCATATCAAGACCGACACTCAAGTGAAGATCACCCCCCGCCCCACCAGCCTGACTCACTCACTCAGCGAATCCTCTAAGTGAGTTAGCTGTCTAGCAGGGTAGCTTAGATAGAATGAAATACTCCCTTGTCACTTTTATTAACCCTCTTATACCCCCCACACCCCCCGCCCCTTTTCTCCGACACCCCTGCCAAACCTCAACACCTCTTACTATGACTGTAACCCTCGCTTTTCACCCAACAAAAGCACCCACTTTCTCTTCTTTTCTCCCCTACATTAACCACCAATTCTCCCTATCGCACGCCCTGAAGCCAAAATCATCTCCGTTTTGCATAATGCTCCATTTAA
Source organism: Protomyctophum bolini (assembly GCF_963924005.1). Taxonomy (NCBI): domain Eukaryota; kingdom Metazoa; phylum Chordata; class Actinopteri; order Myctophiformes; family Myctophidae; genus Protomyctophum; species Protomyctophum bolini. Next base: position 29,074 of record NW_027666090.1, read on the forward strand.
ACTGATAGCGGTGACATGAGTGCGAGGGCACTCGGAGAGAGAAAGAGAGAAAGTGGGGATGTGATGAGGCTTCATGCTCTCTCTCTCTGCTCTCTCTCTCTCTCTCTCTGACCCTTGGTGACAGTTATTATCCGCAAGGTCGTGGTTGTGCCCCTCGTCCCATGAGCAGGACACAACCCCTTCCTAATGCAGTCCCCCACTGGGCCGGCTCCCATGATGGTGTGAATACTCTCCAGCATACACACTCGCTTCTCACTCACACACACGCACGCACGCACACACACTGAATACCATTGGCCATGCTCTCTACGCAGCAAACTCCAGGGTGATAATTTAACTCAGTGCGTAGAAATGGGTCGGTAACACTATAAGGGTCCACTTAAGTGGAGACATTCAAGAGAAATTATAGTTTGGATATTTCATAGACTGTTATATTAATCACTCCTCAATACTGATTGGAGTTTATGATTAGCCCACTAAAGAAATGCATCAATTTAACGGAACTACATCTAAACCTATATAAAAACTAATCCCTGTAACTCCTTCATATTATAATCTCCTGCATATAACCCCATCAGAAATGACTAAACAAGGGAGAGAATTCCTCCACTTCACAGAGGAAGCAAAAAAAAAAAAAAAAAAAAAACGCAGAAAAAAGAAAAGAAGAAGCGAGCACTTTTGACAACTCTATCCATCTTTGCCCGTGTGACACGTTCTTAAATATTCCAATCGAGAAGTGGGCAGAGACACAACACAACCTCATGAATTCAAATGGGGGATGCCCGGAATGCCAATGCGGTGAGACTATCCTGCTGCTACCAATTTATATTTTCCATATGGGTCCTTAAACGGAAAATGGAAGTCAGTGCGTGCCCTTCTATCCCTCCCAGCCTTCCCCCCGGGGACGAAGGCGGTCAAAAGTCAAGGAAATTCTGATTCTGCTGCTCACCGCACCAAGGGCACCTAAACACAAACCAAACAGCTCCCAGAATGCCTCAGTGTGGGCAAACTTGGGTTCCCCCCTCAGAGAGCTCCTAGTATTCTAAATGGTAATTATTACACACACACACACACACACATACACACACACACTATACATATAATGCATGCACACACTCGCACGTGTACTTCACACATGCATAAACACAGACACACACAGACACACACACACACACACACACACACACACACACACACACACACACACACACACACACACACACACAATGTTCTGGCAAAATGTAAAAGACAAAGCGGAGAGAGGGAGGACTATTTAGGGGAGGAGAGACGCAGAGAAGAAAAAATGAGATCGGGACTAAAGAGAGATTGAGCAAAGATAGTGAGGCAAAAAAATCCAGACCACAAAATATGACAGCAGGAGCGAAAGAGAATGCATTAAAAAAAAAAAAAGTGCGAAAAAGTGGCAAATATGTAAATGTGGAGTCACAGAGTTCAAGAGGAGAGAGGAGGTATAATGTGCCGGGGCTGACCCGGGGGCCGCGGGGCCGAGTGTCCAGGGGCCAGCGGGGACCAGTGGCCAGATCTCTGCGGTTATCATTATGTTGGTGCGGAGGTCGCCCTCCCCCTTCCCCCCTACCCTCCATCCCTCGCTCCCCCTCCGCTCCGTCTCTCTCCCAGGGCAAAGGTGAGGCGGCCTGGGGAGCGCAGGTAACGGAGGGCAGGCCCGGGGTCAGCTGCACATCGTTAGCGCTACCGTCTGACCCGCTCACCCCAAACTTGAAGTTCATCTCCTTTCCTCAAGTTTGTTTTTTCTTTTTTTTTTGACCATCCGCTATAGTCTTCCTGTCCCTCTACTATACCGCCGCTGCCAGAGCGAGATGCAGGACATCCCCTTTGAATCCTAATAACTCAAACATTTCATCAGAAGTGTGAGCTGTTTTCTCTATTGACAAGCCCTGCACTAAACGTCTTTGTATTGAAGATAATTATAGACCTTATGACAGTCCATTCACATATAATAATAATAATATTAATATATATTTTTAAGTTGAATGTGGAGATGATAATGTAGATTAGAATGGAGAAGGAGTCGGGAAAAGTATGTTAGATGAGAGGAAGAACAGCCGATATCTTTTAGGTCCATGAGGCCGAACAGACAGATGGATATACACACACACTCACGCACTAGTCTCTCAAGACAGACTGTTGCCTATACGCATGCATGCACGTACACGCACACGCACACGCACACGCACACACACACACACACACACACACACACACACACACACACACACACACACACACACACACACACACACACACACACTGACACACACACCTGTCTAAAATACATGGCACTTTACGTTATTAGAAATCATCTAAGCATACAAAAGCACCGCTCCACAAAAGGTGTTCCTCTTCATTGAGAGATGAGGCCAACGCCACAGAAGAGCCACGGGCTCTTTCATTGTAAAGCTCCGCATTTTCTTTTCTTCTGCCGCCAACAACACCACCCTCTTTATCAGTGCAATTACACCACAAACAAACTCATCACAGGGCGCAACTGTCCTCTCCTATCGCCTCCATTTCCACAGGCAACCTAATTAGTCCTAAAGAGAGAAGAGCCCATGAGCGGGGAAGAGGAGGGAGAGAAAAGACCAGCTATCATGTCCGTTTTTTTGTGCTCATTCGAAACAGCGATTATGTGTGTTATCTGTGTGTCTATATTTTCCTGTTTCTTTTTGTTGTTGTTGTTGTTGCCCCCCCCCCCCCTTTCTGCAGAGAAAGAAAGCCTTCAAAGCAGCGATTGTGCAGGGTGGCTGAAGTGGTCTGTTGGTAAGCGGACAGCAGCGCAACACAACAAACATGGCTAGCTCTAATCAGGGCCCCGACTAATGTAAACAATGTCATTTTTGCCCTTAATGAGCCAATTTTCCGCAGATACGAGAGGGCTAACAATTGGGGCAGTGCCTTTGATGTGATTCATCTGAAGGTTTGTTTGTGATCGCTTGGCACTTTTTGTTGGAAGCCCCGCGCCCGCCTTCCTTTCATCTATCCCCTGAAAAGGGAAGAGCCACGACTCACTTGGGCACGAGGGGAGGGGGTGGGGGTGGAGTCGGCGCAGGGGGGGGGGGGGGGGGGGGATTGGAGGGGGGCGTAAAAATAATAATCGTCTTTTCTCGCTTTTATGATTATTTTTTTGTTCGTTTTTTTTAAGGGATGACAATCACTCTCCCCCTGTAACGAGCTGACCTGCCCCCCCAACTCCTGGTCTCACTCCCCACATCCCTCCAAACACACACACACACACACACACACACACTCACAGGAGCAACGGAAATGAATATTGAAAATAAATAAATAAAGGACAATCCTCCGTGGTCCGTCCACAGTGATCAAATGGCGAGCTCATTAAAAGGCGCCCCGGTGAGCGAGTGGGGCAGACACTGACAGGGCCTTCATTAACATGGCGCTGACAAAAGGTGACGCAGACCAAAGAGGCAGCCGGCAGTCCAGGTGCGCTCGCCTCGCCGCGGCACCTTTCAACATGCTGCCATGGAGCCAGGAGGCAGGCGCTCTTCTTCCTCTGTCAACCCACCCAGAGATGACCACAAACCAGGAGCGTGGTAGACACAACATGCAGGACAGGTGGAGAGAACGGAAGACACAGAAAGAAAGAAAGAAAGAAAGAAAGAAAGAAACACACACACAAACAAACACACAAACAAACAAACATGGTGAGAGAGAGAAAGACAGAGACAGAGAGAAGGAAAGAGAGAGAGGGAGAGAGAGAACCTATAATCAATTTGCTTTGCATGTGAGTGATCATATGTTTCCTGAAACCTTCAAACCTAGTCCGGCAAGCATGACCTCCTGCCATTAGCATGTTAGCAAAGTTAAGGTGGAGACTAGTGAGACCACAACTGAAAGACAACCTCAACAACACAAGAAAGTGTAGTGACACATGGGCACCACCAGGAATGGGAGAAAGAGATGGGTGCTGAAGTGATGAGGTAGTCAGAGGCTGAAAGGTAGTGACTAAAGGCTATTTGTATCCCTGTGTCCAGGCCTGTTTCAATCAATCACTCCAACTGAAGTGAAGTCAACTCCCGGCAAGACTGTGAGCCAGGCCCCCGGTCCGGAACACACAGACATGTATCTCTACAAATGCAAAGACAAACCTCTGTCTCTCTGGCCAATGAGTCAGGGGCCCTCTGGGGCCACACAAACACACACAGAGAGAGAGAGAGAGAGAGAGAGAGAGAGAGAGAGAGAGAGAGAGAGCACCTGCTGGGCCCTGCAGTTACCAGCTGTCAACTCCACGTGTGCTCCACCGTCTGTTATGTGGAGTGTGTTGCGTGTGCATATGCGTGCGTGTGCGCGCGTGCGTGCTAAAGAGAAAAGAGGTTCAACAAAGTAGCAAGGCTCAACTAAGCTTCACAAAATCATAAAGAGGAATTAAGAGAAGGCTGAAGGACATAAGGAGGTGAAACTACATTCCACAGTGACCCTGCAAACAAACTGATCTTGTAACTTTCCATGAGAATTTCTCTCACCATCCAATAAATAAGCATCCATTTAGATTAGCTTCCAAAGACCTCAGCTAATATTATCACTATAACCAACCAATGCACATAACCTTTAGATTAGCTTCCAAAGACCTCAGCTAATATTATCACTATAACCAACCAATGCACATAACCTTTTTGACTACTTCTCAGAGGAGCAGGGAGCTCCTATTTAACAGCATTTCTTATAAATTGAACTGAAAACTGAACTCAAATGCAACAATATAATAGTAGCTCCCACTTAGCAGCATTTCTTATAAACCTCAATTATAAATAAAACATGATAAAACTGTTTCCCAAAGCTTTTTTTCCCCTAATAAAATAGTAATGAAAATAAATAATAAAAAACCTGTCCTCATTGCGCACGTAAGGCCTCCTGCATGAATACACTTAGAAGCAAACCTGTTTCCCTAAAGCCTCTTTAGCCTACACACACCTGTCGACATGTGGCAGTAGTAAAACCATTGCATGGCACATCTATGCACGGAATATCTATGTTCACAGTGAAAGGGGGTGTTGAAGAAGAACCATACGCCCACTCTATGCATATTTCCTTTGGGAAACCCAGCCAATGTTAGCCAATTAGGATGGAATATGAAATATTGGACAGACAGGTCTTGAGCACATGACTAAACATAAAACACAAAACATACTCTCTCCCCATGCCTTCGGCCTGGTGGAGACAATAATTTGTGAATATAAGTGTGTAAGCCTGTACAGTGTACAAGCAAGTTGACTTGGATGATGTGTACACAAATGGCAGTGAGGAGGGGATGTTGAGAAGCATTAAATGAAAGGAGAGTTTCGCACAAGCTGTTTTCTTACCGTATATGAAGACAGGTATCCATTTGTCATTGGAAAAAAAAAGAACTCTTATTCAATTACGGGATTTGTTTGTTGTTTTATCTGTTGTAGATATGACAGGTTAGTCCATGCAGTGTTGTTGCTGCACTCTTCCTGTTCTACCTAGTTAGACCCCTCCTACGCTTTTCTTAAAGGACCAGCGCCCTATATGTTTCAATGTCCTAAAATTCAAGTCAATATACATATTATCAACATGATTGTGTAAAAAAAAACGGTTAGGAAGAAATTTAAAATGTCTTGGATTGAAATCTAAAATGATGCTCTTATTGAAGGTATAGCAACAACTTCAATTATTTATACGTACTTAGTTGACTGAGTACCCCAGGGTTCACAAATAGCTGATCTACAAGCTCACAATGCATAACTACAAGACACACTGTGAACGTGTAGATCATCTATTTCCGCAGAGTGTTCGCCCCAGAATAGGTACACTAGTTTTCATGTGGTTAAATAGCACTTACACACGCCACAACCAGCAGCATTACAGGGACAAGGGGAATAGACGAAGCAAGCAGGCCAGGCCTGAGCAACAATAAAGAAACATGTCTGTTTTGGGGTTGAAAAATCAATAATGTGTTGTGATGTGAACCAATTCCCCACTGGAGTTCTCTCTCTGTCTCCCTCTCTGTCTCTCTACCTCCTATACAATCCTGTTCTCCACATGGCCCTGAGGTAAATAGCGCACTTTGTTGCGGTGTGTAGCTGTAAGCCTTGGAGACCTGTATACTGGTTAAGCCGTGTTGGAGCACATTAGCCCCGGCCATGTCAACCTGGGCTGAAACCGGCCCTGGCAATGGGGGGGGGGGGGGGGGTTAAAGGCTGGGAAGTGAGAGAGAGAGAGAGAGAAAGAGAGAGAGAGAGAGAGAGAGAGGTAGGATGGAGAGGAGAGTTGATAGAAGCAAAACCAGAGGAGCAATAGAGAAATGGCAGTAGGAAACAGAGTAAGATGTGTGTGTCTACAGTTATGCATTCACAGCTTTGGTCTGACATAGATCTGCGTTCTCATAGTCCGCCAGAGAAACAAGACGCAGAGCAAAGCAGTTGCACTGCAGGGCGTCACTGTAGACAGTACAGAGAAAGACAGCTGGAGAGGCTGAGCAAGAGACAGGCTGGAGAGAGAGAGAGAAACAGAGGGAGAGGTACGGCTGACAAATTCCCCGCTGATGGCTATTTACAGCCTATTCCCCATCACCACAGAAGCCCCAGGCCTCAAACCACCACCACCACCCCCTCAAAACCCCTCACCCCATCTCATTTCCTCCTCTTTATTTCTCCCTCGCCATCCCTCTGCAGTAAATTTGAGCATTTTGCATAATCGCGCTACACCCCCATGAAGCATGTTTGGTATATAGTGTGGCGGTTTGTTTTGTGTTGTGATGGTTGTAGCGTGGTGAGGTGTGTTGTGCTAGGGCAGGGATATTCAATTGGCGGCCCGCGGGCCACATGTGGCCCGCGGAGCGCCTCCTTGTGGCCCCTGAAAGAATTTTGAAAAAAAAAAAAAACAAAAAAAAAAAAAAAACGTTTTTTTCTTTTTTTTTTTTGAGAATAATAATAGGGCTAATAAAAGTTACAGGTATGGTGTGTGCGATATTAATTGTGAGATTACCATAATGACGGTAATCATTAAAGGACCACTTTTCAACCTATCTTCATATAATAGGTCCTCACTAATAATCATGATAAAATGACACATTTTTTTCTACTCGGTCTGTGTCACATAGGAGGGCTGTGGGCAGTTCAGAAACCCACCCAACAGTGACATCAATGGAGAATCCAAGCTAATAGAAACTGCAGGCTTTCTAGTCCTGAAAAGTTGCGAAAATGGAAGCGATCATTCTCACAATAATAAACCCTGTTAGGGTCCATTTGGTTCCATTTGTACACTCTCAGAGTTACAGACCCATAAGGGTCCATTTGATTCCAAACCATTTCCCTGGAGACCCCCTGGAACTGCCTCAAGGACCCTGGGGGTCCCCGGACCCCACTTTGGAATCACTGCTCTATGTAATGTTTGTGTGTGTGTGTGTGTGTGTGTGTGTGTGTGTGTCCGTCCAGCTGATGGTCGTTAATGTCAAAGCAATGCTGTTTATGCACTGTCAAATAGGTCTAGGCCTACATCTATTCTAAGGTGGCATATACCTGTATAGGCATATTACCCTGCTCATTACTGTTCGGAAATATACATAAATCTTCGTGTTTGAGCACAAAAAGCATTTTGAGAACCCACAAATTTCCGCGCTTCGCGCGCACACTGTGCGGCCCCCCACACACAATCATTCTACAGTTGTGGCCCCCAGCCTAATCTAATTGAATACCCCTGTGCTAGGGTGTGTGATATGCAGTGCACTGTGTGCAGTATGTTGTGGTGCTTTAGTGGTGGTTGTAGCGTGGTGAGGTGTGTTGTGCTAGGGTGTGTGATATGCAGTGCAATGTGTGCAGTATGTTGTGGTGCTTTAGTGGTGGTTTCTAGCGTGGTGAGGTGTGTTGTGCTAGGTTGTGTGATATGTGTTGGTTGTAGCGTGGTGAGGTGTGTTGTGCTAGGGTGTGTAATATGTGTTGGTTGTAGCGTGGTGAGGTGTGTTGTGCTAGGGTGTGTGATATGTGTTGGTTGTAGCGTGGTGAGGTGTGTTGTGCTAGGGTGTGTGATATGTGTTGGTTGTAGCGTGGTGAGGTGTGTTGTGCTAGGGTGTGTGATATGTGTTGGTTGTAGCGTGGTGAGGTGTGTTGTGCTAGGGTGTGTGATATGTGTTGGTTGTAGCGTGGTGAGGTGTGTTGTGCTAGGGTGTGTGATATGCAGTGCACTGTGTGCAGTATGTTGTGGTGCTTTAGTGGTGTTTTGTGTTGTGTTGGTTGTATAGGGTGAGGTGTGTTGTGCTAGGGTGTGTGATATGCAGTGCACTGTGTGCAGTATGTTGTGGTGCTTTAGTGGTGTTTTGTGTTATGTAGTATGGCGGTGTGATAATATGGTATCGTTGTGTTTTGTGTTGTGTAGTGTGATTGTAGTGTCATATTGGACTTTATGAATGGTGTG